>NC_141790.1:9728005-9878748 GCF_054643075.1 Acanthaster planci
AAAGCATTTACTCGCAGCCGCTCAAACCAAAACATGGCTTGGTTGGTTTGAAACTTGGTTGGTTTGTTAGTACAAACTCCCCGGGAATGTTCTAATATTTATGAACAGTAAATGTTAGAAACGGGGTAGTTGAGTCCATTATGCCGAAAGCCGTCTTGGATGTTAAGGACCAACAGAGCGCAATTTTGAGGCCTACATTCTGTTTCAAAAAGTAGAGGGCAATAAAACTGCAGGCCAGCGCTTGTTGGCTTAATATTGCTGAGATTTCTTCTTCAACTGGCCTGATTATAACCCATTACAATAGCCTGACGAAAGACTATTCGCCCACTGCTAGCTCGATGGTGGCAATCGAGTACAAGGCCAAGACTTTAAGTGTTATGCAATGTAGAGGGTAGGTGTTCCTAATTTAGGTAAAGGCTTTTTGCGCAAAGTTACAGTTCGCTTATAAACTGGACCATTCACCTGTGGGATGAAGGAAACCTTCTTGCGGAGGTCGTGCAGCCCAATCAGGGCCGTGTTGATACCGTCTATCATGATGGTGCCCGTGGGTTCGGCCAGTCGCATCAACACTGTCATCAGGGAGCTCTTGCCAGCCCCGGTCCTGCCCACGATGCCGACCTGAAAGCCACAACGATCGTTACTGGTCGTTTTGATCATCAAGGTGGAAGGGTAATACGCTGAGCTCGATAAGTTTGACCTCAATTCAACCCGATATACATAACAGTTTCAACCAATGTTTCTTGCACAATGCAGGTCTTGGACCTTGCATCAATCAGTCGTGCTTTTTTGTGTATGGACATCTAATTCACTGACGTGTCGTTCAGATTAAATTAAAGAAATTTAACATTTCTTCAATTTTCTTAACAATCCCTTGTCCACAAACAGTTCCACAGAAACTTCTGAGAATCGACTTTTTTCATACGAACTGAATTTTTCTTACAGGATACAGAGTAAGATTTTCCTTTTGACACTGTGAGGGTTGTTCCCCAAAAGGTGGAAATCCTGACATCGGATTTTATCTCTCTGTATTAACCATACCTTTTCTTTCGGCTTGATGGAGCAGCAGATATTTTGCAGCACCTGAGGCCCGTCATCGGTGTATCTGAGGGATGTATCCTGGAGTGTGATACCTCCCTCTTGTGGCCAGTCAGGAGGCGGCTTATGGTCGGTCTCCAAGGGAGCCTCGGGCTTTATGTCAATGTACTGACAGACGCGCTCCACAGATGTCATCTGAGTGCACAAAAGTTTAGGGTGGCATTGCCATGAACTAAATTGTTAAAATGCGACAACCCTGGCACAGATTTACGGTCAAGCTCAAATTTCGGCAGAAACCGTTTCACTCGGGTACACTTACCTGGTTTTCCAACTCGGCACTCTGTCGAACTGCCCACTGGAACATCCCCATCAGGCTGATGGCGTAAGTCAACGACAGGCCGACAATGCCAGAGTTCAGACCAAGAACTGAGCGAAGAAACAGAGTTTGCGGTCACATTTGCAATTCTGCAGTACACTGAGCGATTAAGCTCGGTTCTACTGTAGACCCAAATGAGTAAGATCGTTTAATTAAAACCAATCAGGCAATTATTATGCACTACAATGTCGTAAGGGAAAATCTATAGCCAAATTGGAACATTATAACGACGAACACCAAACATATGACAACTCAAAATTCAAGCAACGTCCACGTTGTGAGTTGTAACGACTTTCACATGTAGATACGGTACAGTTGGTGAGGTTCAGTTGCACCATCCACTTTTAATACGCATCATAACATCTGCTGGCTTTTGCAATTACATGTATTGTCTCTTTGGCGCAGCAACAGTAAGCAACACACAAATGCTAAAGTGTATTATGAGAAATGAGGACATGCAGATGAATATGTGAGGATGGCAATCAAAATACGAGCGATTCACAACAGTGCGCCTCCAAGAGTTTGCAACGCGTTGACCAATCACAATGCACGAAATTTACAGACCCAATGCGCGTTTAGAAAGGGTCGACAGATTTCACGCACTGTGATTGGCCAAGCATTGCAAACTCTTGGAGGCGTACTATTGTGAATCGCCCCTATTAAAGACCAAGTCCTCAGTAAAGATGTCTCTGATGACAGGCATATTAGTTTTATCTGTGGTGCGGTCGCCTTAAGCTTACGGCCAGCAGCCATGATACTGGTGAAGCAAACTCCGCAGATGAACAAGCTGCTGAAGAAATCTAGCTGCACTCCAAACCAGCGGGACGTGGCCAGGAAGAGGAACCAGGCCCGGGTGTGGCCGTCCAGGTACCCGTCGAAGTCCGCGATGAAGCGCCGCTGGGCCTTGAACGCCCGGACAGTGCTTAGACCAACCAGAGTGGCCGACAGGTGAGAAAACACTGGGCTGCGAGCTGCAAAAAGGGACACCAGGTAAGACAAAATCTGTTATCTGAACATGTATTTATTGTATGGACTATACATATACATGTATCAGCGTATCTTAGTGCAGTAAAAGAGATCCAACTAAGTCTTAAACTTGCACAGTTGAAATCTTGAATAATAGTAAACGGTGGCAAATACCATCGTCCTTTACCACATGAAATTATAGTGAAAACACCTGATCCATAACTATGCCTGTGATAGTATTAATGAATTCAAAAGTAGCGCCAACCACATGTAAGTACAGTCTTCCATAAGTAACAAGTGACTAATTCTTTTGTACTATCTTAGTCCCTCAAGGGTAACATGAAAAATGTTACAAATGGCAAACGCAGGTGTCAAATTATATAACGTGCAAAACTGGGTAAAGAACACATGCCAACGTCCTTCAAATCAACAGTATTTGCTGCCAATGTCACTTTACTCATGACACAGGTTTGTGACCTAACCAGTAGCATTAACTGACATACCTACTCCTTCTAGCCTCTTGACGTCTCGAGAGGAGGCTAAGTAGTACCTCCTTGTCAGGAAAAACACAATGGCAATCGGGAAGGTGAAGGCGAGGCAAAAAGGATTGTAGATGGAAATCAAGATGATTATGGCGACGGTAGTCAAGGTGATCTAAAAAAGTTTGAGCAGTCATAATTATTTGTAAGGAATGGTCACAAAGAAAGCAACAAACAATCGACAACAAGTCCATTCGTTTCATAATAATGGTGTATATAGAAGTTTTAGATTTTGTCAAGTTTCCTAACAACGCCTTTCAAATTAAACAGTCTACATTCGGGCGTTCACTCGTAGTGCTTTACCAATTCCGTTGACTCTAAGAGAACATTACCTGCAGAAATTCTGTGAATGTTCCTGGCAAGACATCGTCCATGAAGCCGATATCCTTGGCAAAGCGATTCAGAATCCGACCTGAAATTGAACATTATAAAATCAATGCCCCAGTCCAATTTGCCCGTGCTATCTCTGCAGGACTCATGAAATACGAATCATATTATTTATGAAAATCTCTCATGATCCGTTGAACACTAGCATCCAGAGTCGATAAAACATATCACATGATTAACAAATCCGCTGTCTGGAATTGACCAAGGGAGATTTACCAAAAGCACCGAGATTGGCCAAAAGAAGGCTCTAAGCCAATATCTTCCTACAGGCAACTACTTCCAATGCAAGGAAGTTTGCCAAGTCACTACAGGCGGCAACTATTTCATTGAAGTCACACCACACGAACTCTTAAACACAGTCGATTACGTCTTACCTACTGGATTTGTGTCAAAGAACTGCATGGGGGCTCTGACGATGGAGGCAAACATTTGGTTGTGAAGAGCCCGGGAAGCCGTCACGAACAGATGGAAGAACAGAAAGCTACGGACAAACAAGAGAAGCGTGGATCCTCCACACAACATGGCGTAAATTCTGACGTAATGTGACTGGTTGTCGTATTTGCTGGCATTCTGACAATCCTGTAGCAATGCAAAACAGATGGGACAGACTGAAAATTAAAGGGACATAAATACATTTAAAAATGTCAAAGGTCATTTTTCTTATATGTAATCTGGACTATGAGCATCAGCTGACCTGATTTCTGGCTGCCAAATCCTTCTCTTCCTCGTAAGCCCACGTTGCCAGCCAGAGGTCCGTGAAAGTCAGAGCAGCCTGAGTCGGAAAGCAAAGCAAAATATGAGCACCGTGCATTATTCAGTACAGATGACAATAATAAGCACGATTTCACTAGCTACCGTCTACACAAGGTCCCTTTACTACAGAGGTACTTTTACCTGTGCACCGACCACGATGATCACCCAGGCGAGCAGAAAGAGGAATCCCGCTGCTGCCCGGAAGTACCGGAAGTACACCATCCACTCAACGGTCCCTAACGCCATTTCCTCCGGGGGAATGTCCAAGGGTGCCTCAGCCTACGAGAGCGACCAGCCGAGCAGGGAGAGTGAAGAAGAGGTGGGAAGGATGGGGACAGGAAAACAAAAATAAAAGAAATGGATGCAAACACATGGCCAAACTAGCAAAGCCTTCAATTAATACCATTCACCTCATTTTACATATAGACGCATGATGTTATTTTTTTTTGAATTTGGGTTAGCAATACACCAACCTCATCTTTGGCTGGACAAAACGAAGCACTGGAGCTCGTTGACATTTTCCTTTTGCGCGTCTTCGGTTCGAGGACCTGCTCCTTTTCTCCAGCGTCGTCACCGTCCTTGGACTTCTTCTTAAGGAGGGCAGCAAAGTCCACGCCTTCCTTTTGTAACTCTTGGTAGGTCCCATAGCCGGCTGTACTACCCTGTCAAATTATGGAACATGACCAATTATTACAAGGGTAATTACGCAGCCCCTTGGCTCTCGAGATAAGTAAGTTGCACTAAAATGTCTCTGTAACCAAACAATTCTCCTTGTGAAGTCAATCTCAGGTTATCAGCAGACTGTAACTATACAAACCTTGGGCAAAATTGTCAAACTCTCTAACTATATGAAAATGACTGAGTGTTTCTTAATCTGGGAAAAGCGCACAAGAATTGTGAGATTTAGTTTTCAACGGCTTTTATGTCAGAATAACCTGCTTCAGGATGAGAATCTTATCGGCCTCGTCCAGGAACTGCAACTGATGAGTTACCAGGATCCGCCCCTTGTCATTCATTTCATGAAGGATGCACCTTTGAAACAAATTATTTTGACTCTTCAATGAATGGGTAACTTTTAATCTCCATAGATTAGAGCAAACTCAGGTTAATACCGTGCTTAAGAGTTTTTGTTGGTATTTTGTGGGAGTCTTCACTGTCAAAAAGTGCAATTCCGACATCTGTCAGAAATCGCCCAGAACAAGAGTGAAAATAAATAAAATAAATCCATCAGTAAGAGTATCATCATCGCTCTACTGGTCAAAAACGTATAATAAGCAAGAACAGATTAGATTCCTTCTATTAATAATAGGGTTTCAAACCCATCTTCGTTGAAATGAGTCATGTTAGAATGTCAAAAAAATAATGACATGAAAAGAAAACCAATTCCACGAGAAATCGATATGGCTGACCTTTCAAAGAGGTGCCTACCGACTGCCGGATCCACTGCGCTCAGCGGATCATCCAACAGATACACATCAGCATCAATATACAAGGCCCTAGCAAGGCTGACCCTTGCCCGCTGACCTCCGCTGAGGGTCACCCCACGCTCTCCCACAAATGTCTGATCCCCATGAGGTAGAAGCTCGATATCCTGTGGATAAAAGGTTACCTCAAATCCCTGGAGTTATATGCACGTTTGAGCAAACATTCGAGTTTCAACTTGGTAAATTTTCCTTGATCACAGAACAATATTGAGCCAGGAAAAAGAGGACGATGAATTATTTTTCAGTGTCAAATACAGTAATAACGTCTTCCTTTTGTCAAATACAAGTGCTATTCCAACATGATTAATCCGTGTTGGGAGAAAATTTGAGCTCTAGTCAATTTTTTACACCTCTTGCTCCGTTGATTTAAACGCTCTTGATTTCTTTAGCCAAATTCTTTTGTGCAATGCCAAATTTTGCATTCCATTCAACAAATGATTCGGGATATATAGAGTACAGCTTAAGACAATCCCCCGATTTTCAAAAATGACCTCATATTCTCCTAGGACTTACCTTGGTGAGCGCACATTGCTGAATGACTCGCTTGTACTTGGCCGCATCGTATTCATTCCCAAAGAGGATGTTATCCCTGAGTGAGCCGGACAGGATCCAGGGTTGCTGAGCCGTGTAGCCAACCCGGCCGGTTAGGGCGTTGACTCCTGATACAGTGGGAAGCTCCCCCAGCAGGGCCATCAACAGGGAAGACTGGCACGGGAGAATAAACGAAGCAGACGTCATGATAACGATTTTACCCTTACCTGATCTTTTAAACATTATTTACAGTGGATGCCAATTATAAGGTCCATTGCACGTCCTATACTAGTGCTGCCGTATAGGTATCAAGGGTGGTGTATACATTTTCCTACGATATAAAGAGTGTTACGCTATACACTAGTGCCGTGAAGATACTAAGGCCGATTGATGTCCACTATCGAATAGTGCTGTATGTATTGTAAAAATATCAAAGCTGGTAAAAGGGTCTATTTGGGCTACATCTTTCTTAAACAAAGAGCGCCTTTAGGTCCACAGGTACTAATAAGCACTGTTATTGCTATAGGTTAAGCGATTTCCGATTATTTTTGTCCTGGGCTAAAGGTGTTCAAATGCTTCCATTTACTGCTGTATCTAACTCATGGATAAAACAGGATTTTGGTCCTACATTTCTCCTATATCTATTTCTTGTGTTGACACCAAAAATTCCTCAAAAGCGCCTCAGGCACTGACGCTCGTAAGGCTTAATAAATCTGCAGAGACAATGAGAAGCAGTTACAGTTTTAGAGGTGGGAGCAAAACCCCAGGGGAATATTTTGGGTAAAACCCATGGAATCAGGTAGGGACTGAAAACCCAATCAACATGTGGACCGAACCGGCATTTGAACCGCAGAGGTGGAAGGCGAGGGAAGAATCACTACGCCAACCCGACTTCCCAATAATATCTAATATCTAGCTTAGCAAAGCGTGTTTAAATAACCCCAGTTTTCATTACTCACCTTTCCACACCCAACAGGACCGATCACAGCGAGAAGTTCTCCCGGCTCAACGCGAAAACTGATGTCATGAAGGACTGTGTTGCTAACACCCTTAGTTTAATAACATAATATTCAAAAGAAGGTTACATCTCTACATAAAGCCACAATATAAACAGTCGTGTGATCCCTGCCTTCAAACTTGAATGTGTACGCCTAAAACTGAGCAAAATGATGTTACCAAAGGAGTATTGGGCGATCTATAAACACAATCGAACTTGCATCTTGACAACTGGTTTGTGGTGAAGCATAAACTAATTACTCGTCGCAGGAGTAATTGAACGTGAAGAGGTACAGCAAAGAAGTCTCGTTCGATTTTTTTGTGATGGCTTATGATAGGTAGGATGGGTTAGATATTGTGAAACTCGGTACCTTGTTCCATGATCCAAACAAGTTTTTCACAACAATTCCTTTCTCGACTTCTGGATCAAGGGACAGTACAGGCTTGTCTAAATCGTCTTGTTCCTCAATCTCAGCAGGCCTAACGATAACTCCAACCTCCTCATCTCCCTCGGATTGTATTACACAGTTCGTGTATTTTGACTGTACTTCTTTTTCCAAATGCTGTGAGGCGTCCGTGCCATCGTGGTCGCTCTCATTATGAACTTCCCTCGGAGCAACAACACCGTTTGTACTTATCTCGTCCAACAGAACCGCGGGATTTTCCAGTCCAACATTGGCAGTTACATCCACAGTGGCCTTGTCGGTGTGTCTCTCAAGCTCTTCCATGAGCAGAAATTTCTGGTTATGAAATGGTTTGCGATTACTTTCAAGATACATGTATCTAGACTTAATTGATGACTGAATATTAACTGTTCTGTTTGTGATCTTGTGTGCAAATTTTTACAAACAAAAGACACTGAAAGCCTTTTAAGGACGTTGATGTTTTTGGATATGCTGCATTGTGACCTATGGCCATCCACCTCATCCCCATGCAGGCTTCTAATCTTTGTCCTCACCTGAATCCTACGGATGGAGACAAGTCCCTCCGCCCCGTTCATGACAGCGAATGGAAAGAATAAAGACAGGCAAACTCGCGAGTTGTAGATCAGCGAGATCACTGGAAACACCTTGGAGGGCGTGACGGGGTTGCCAAGCGAGGCATAGACCACGAACGTGACGAATGTCGTCAGTAGGATAGCATCGAACTGCAGCCCATAAATCAGCGCGCGTAAATATGAACCATACAATATCTTGCGTATCTCCTTGCTGCGGACCAAAACAGCACGAGAATAAGAAATTGCTAAATCTTACAAGGTTGTCTTGTGGCAAAATAGAAAAATAATACACATTAAGGAGTTGGTGTGAGTTCTCAACGTTTGGACCAGGAATCAATTGCGTGTATAGTCTCCTGGAATATCCCCTGCTCTTATGTGTAACTACTGCTATCCTGCATGTCCCATCTTTCTCCCCCTTCTGTTCAAACTTTTTCACAGAGCTTCAACGGGCTTCTGTAGACACGCCAATACGGAACTCTACTGGATAATGTCCGCGACTAAATAAAAAAAAATCACTGGTTCGAAATTAGAATTCTTGCTTCTTTAAAAAAGTACCAGTCTGCTTTGACAATCAACCTACCCTCGGCTTTCAGCAACTAGTTTTCCGAAAGATTGTTCCCAGGCGTAGATCTTGATGACGCGCATCCCCGAGATGACTTCATTCATGATACGGAGTCTGGCATCTGACAACAGGGCCGTCTTGGATCTTTGAAGAGGGGAGGGAAAAACAGGCTAAGAATAGGGTTAAGGGAAAACACACCGAATAGACGCAAATATTTAGAATCATACGAGAATCTCTTGACAAAATGAGTCCTTATACCTTAACTTGGAAAACAGCTTCCCAGCGTAACCCTGCAGTGGCGCCATCAAGATCATGATGGAGAGCCCCGCCAGGCACGAAACACCGATCTCTCGCCAGCATAAGATGCACACCACGATCAGCTGGATTGGTGCTATCCACAGGTAATGCAAGAGCACAAAGGCCTGAAAAAAGATGCATTGAACGTTCCAAGAATGCCTTGGATGATCATGAGAAGCCAAGGCACTATGGGAAAAAATTCTCAAACTGTCCATAGCTAAAGAATAACAGTAAGGAACGAAAAAAAAAACCAAACAACAGTAAAAGCGAGTCACAACAGTTTTCAACATTTTGAGGCAAGGGAACTGTGTCCAGTTCACAGGCATAATTTGCCACGTTCTGTGGAAAAGGTGTTGTTCAACAGATTAGAGGTTTTTAAAATCCAAAACTTGCTCTAGCGGGACTGGAACCTGTACGACACTGTTCAGTACTGTGCCGATACTTTACCACTGAGCTGACAGCGGTTGGCTATCTGACCAGCTGGGGCTGTAGGAGACGACAACTGATGAAGGCTTCACCAAGATCCGTTTGGTAGAGCCAGGTCCAGGGCTTTGTCCCATTATAAAATTGTAGAGACAAGAAGCTGACGGGAGCTAAGAAGCATGTCCTGGTCCCATACTTACCAGATCGAATCTGTTAACGTCATTGGAGAGGATATTCACCAGCTGACCGATTGTGGTCTCTCTTAGAGCGAGGTTGCTGAGCTTCAGTGCCTTCGATAAATTAAACGTGACAATTACGGTGCAACAGTGGCGATATCGTGTATATGATTTCACGTTACGCTCAGTCGGCGCATCTGTATTTGAACAACCGGGAGCAAAGAAGGGTAAAACCCATTACCTTCCTGAAGATGAGGGCCGAACAGGCAATTCTGAGTCTCATTCCCATGCGTCCAAAGCCGAAGAAGCACCAGTGGTGGGCGACGACGAGACCTAGGGAGGACAAAGAGAGACCGGCTGCTTGCAGGTAGGCCTCAGTGGTTGATACGAGGTCCGTGGAGAAGTAAAGAACCAATCGTGCTAGCATCAACGGCTGGGCCATCTTCAAAATGACCTCCTACAAATAATGTCCATGATCGGAATAACAACGTTATCAGATGATGCAGCACTTGAATCCATTTCGAATTATGCACTGTGTGAATGAAATCAATAGTGGATATCCATATAAAAACCCATTGCTTAGCAAAATACTGACTCAGAGATTGTTTCGTAATCCTGAACACTACAAGAGCATGCCATAAGTGAAGAATTACTATCTAAGATTTGGCAATAGTTACCTCAACGAAAGCTGGCAAACCGTATGACATGAACTTCACGCCAAAGGCTCTAATCAACGCCCAGCGGAGGGACGGAGGCCTCCCCGTGACATTACTTTTCTCCAGTTCCTTATTCCATTCACTGGCAAAGAATAAAGCAAATCAGTGGCTGTTGAAGAGCCAAATGGCCTTAGACACTGCCACACAGAAATGTTCATAAAGTGAACCCTATACTTACTGGGGGAATATTTTTGTTGGAAGAGAGTGTAGAATGTAGGAAAATAAGATTTTATAGATGAAACTGGTTAACTGCAGTGACAAAAGCCGGACAGATTTTCACTTCAGAGAGTGCGTGGACTTCATATAAAACAAGCCGGAGCAAACTTGATCAAGGACCACTAATTAACCAGTGGTGGGTTTTTGAAGTACCAAGCGCATGTGCAGTGAACGTTGAAGCGCGAACGATCCTAGTCAATCGTTGTCAGGTCATTAGGCCAAAGGGGAGAAAAGGTAGCCGCAGGAAGGGCAAACTAGCAAAAATTAAAGTGAAAACGGTCATTCACGAGTAGACACCGGTTTTCTGACATTTACCAAATATAGTCCTCTTTTCACTTTGCTATTAAAAACAGTTTACGGCAAACAACGATGCGACACTATGGCATTCTGATTCTGCATGAATTTGATACATACACATTATAGATGTGCATTTTTATCATGAGCACCGCCCCCTGTACATGTATATACATGTATATAGAGTATATGGTGTGCCCCCCCCTTTCAAATTGGCATGTTCAGGCAAGTCAACCCCCACCTCCCGCCCCCCCCCCCCCATTCCAAGGATTCAACTCATTCGGTGTCTAGTATGATGATATTTTTGATATTTTTATGATATTTTTGATCATTCATAGTAAGCCGGCGGCCATGTGTTTCCATACCTAGTTGTTGCTCTAAGCCCGTTGAGAGGATGGAGTCAGAGTTATGTATTATCGGGTTTACTACAGGGAGCAATAAAACACGGACAAGCCGCGGTACGAATTTCTGAGGTTCAAGTAGAGAGATTTGGGTCAGTACACATGATATAGGTTTTACGTTGGTTAACAAAATTTACTGTAAATATAAAGAGCAATGCCATAAACAATAGAAGGTTGCATTTATACAAATTATAAAAAGTGGAATAATCATTCAGGGATATATTTGGATTTAAACATGGGGATATTATTCAAGAACAATAAAAGAAATGCCCCAAATATCAATGCAATCTACTCGTGAATAATGGAGACAAACAAATAAATTCTTCCCTTCCATCGCTCTGGACTAAACGAACGCTCTGAAACTGTGTGAGATTCCACAGGTGATAGACTGGTTTACCTTTCGAGTTTACTCACTAACACATTCGCAGAGTCTTCTGGCAAAACATCATACAAGTCTTCCTCTACGAGAGGTCTCTCATACCCTCGACGGAAGAAGCCGAACATCCAGCTGAAAAGTAACAATTGAGAATTATGTTAATATTTTGAGCTGCAGTGCCTTGAACGCTTTCGAGGTGTCATTACCAGAAATAAATGATAATAATAATGATTATTACTCTTATCATTTTTCGAGGAGCTTGATTTGGATTTTAGTGACTCAAATGATAATCACTGATCTTGATGGTTTCTTTTCATGGATATACATCGAAATGTTCAACAGTAAGGAGTAATTTCGTTTGGACAATAGTAACATTGGAATATCGATTCACATCACAGTTTAAAAGTTCGATTAATTCAGCTGTTTGTCCGCTTCTTGAAATTATCCATGGATTGCCCTTTGTTTTCGGGTATAAGGTTGTATATATAGAGTGACCTGTTTAGATTGTGATCAGGGCAATCTGTTTGATATTTTACCATTATATAAAATTTTGCGTAAAATTAAATATGTGAAAGGTATAGAGGGGTTTGCAAGTTCCCACTAGAGATGTGACTAACCCTTGCAGTTGATTGAAATTTGGAAGCGACTCCGAAAAAGAAGAAGTAGACATGAATGATCTGTTAATAACAAACACAACTGGCCAGACCAGTGCTTCAACCCAGAACTTCAATTTGTGATTAACAAGATTTCTATTGTTTATCACCTAAGAGCAATCCACAAATCAATTTTAAATCCTATACGATAAATGCTTCTCGAGTCATCAGCTGAACAGAATTTTCCAGACATGTATATATACACACACACAAACGCCACACCCGTGCCCGTAAGAGTCGGCACTACTAATAGTACGTATGCCCCTTGACATGGTCGGGGGGGGGGCTAATATGGGTTCTGGAAAGAGTTCCGTATCCGGACATCGCTTGACACACTGTGCACAAACCCTATGACACTGGTCTGAAATGTCACAGTGTTTTCTTAGTAAATGTTTCAAAATTTTTAATTGCTAAAGTTGACTTCTTAGGACATCATTTTCTGATGGTTCATAAACCAGCGGAAAGGAAAATTATTGATGTCTGTTCATGTATATGGAAATCTTTCCCGGGTGCTTTCCCTCTGCTTCACCAAACAACTGTGCGTCTCAGTCACTTTGACAGCGTGGTATGTGTCACCCTCTCCAAACAGTCATGCGATTCCTGTATTGTAATGCCCGGTTCTGAGAGAATTTTTGTCTGCCATAGAATGTCACAATGTTAAGGCCAAGCAGTGAAAACATCGTAGAATTTCCTGATAAAAAATAATTAAAATCTTCAGGCAAATCTCATAAGGCTTGGGCACAGGATGTCTTTTAATGTCCGCGTAGGAAGCTCTTTCCTATTCCATAGTTTTCTTTTCTCCAAGGTTGAACTATAGGCCTAACCACTGACTAATCATGGATAGCTAGGCCTACGCGTAGTAGGTCGAGAATCACGTGCACAAGCTATTTCAATCCAACTTACATGAAAAATACTTTGGAGAAGATTCCTGCTCTCAACAGCGGATGTGGTGGTCTTCCGCTTTGGCAAGATGCCCTACGAGTACGAGGCTCAGTGACCCCGTAGTCTTGAGAACTATTGTGGCTGCCCGTTGAAACACTATTGTCTTGGGCCGCCATGAGTCTTGGGTGTGTGGCTGCGGTGCACCAGTACCATATGAATGAATCATGGATCATGTATGGTCACGTGTGTGTCCTCCCTCCACTTAGTTCTTATTGTTCAGGACTTAACACTGAACGCCAGCCAGCTTTTGTGATGGAAACGACGTGTGACGTAATTCTTATGTTACTCAGTCGTCTAACGCAACAGTAGCCTTTTTCGAGCAGCGGAACTCTTAATTTTCTCTGTTCCTGAAAAAAAACACACACACACACTAGTATCGGACAGTCGTAGGAGACGAGACCGAAGCGCGGCTCGTCTGTCAGTGTTATGCTCCACGCCCTTACAATCCTGCGTACGTGTGCTAACTCAGTGGACACGCCGGCAGCGCTGGGTGAACATACTATTTCTAGGGCCCTACAGCCAAATATGTCCGCCATACGTTCATTGCCCACTTGCCACGTTGACTTGCGCATGCATTGCACACGTGAGGTCGGTCAGGCACTTTCTTCGATCGGCTGGGATGTTCATTGTGATATGGCCATGCTTTGTTGATCATGCAGCACACTTCAAAAGCGCCGACCTGCTGCTCAAGGCAACCAACAAACGGTGACAGTCAAGAGGTCCTGGTCACTGATTTTTAGCTGTTAATTATCCTTTCCAGTAAACTGACCAGGCACTGGTACTTTGGAAATTCTGTAACGGGGCGTGGACTATCGTTTCCTCTAGAACTATGCAGTGTACCTGCCAGTGCTTCAGGCGAAGGTGTGTTCCAAGTACATACTCCAGAAGTTTTTACTTCTGGCATCAACCACTTCGTTTTGGCTTGGAAACTGTATGGAGAAGAGTGTTTAGACAGTTGCCGACTGGTGAGTGGAGTGGTATTGCTGTGACTTGTCTCGCCTTAACCGACAGTGTTCTCCCGCGATGTTCAATGTGTGCGGAGATCTATATGTGCGCGTCACCGTACTACTACTGGTAGTTTCTCAAGGATGACCTTTGACCTATCCAGCAAGAAAAAGTGTAGTCACCGCTACAGTCGCAGTGCGCGATGTCAGTGGCCCAAAGATATGGTACAGTGAGTATTAAGGGATCGTTCATGTATTTATACATGGCGTGTTGTTTAATTGTATCACTACAATATTTGTATTGCTTTGGCAGATCATTTCCGAGTTCTCCAATCAGCTGCATGTACAAAGGCAACCTTGAACATTCCGCCGTTGAACTTGGAGGACTGAAGAATTCTGGGTAAGGCCTATACCAAGTTGAATTGGTGCCTGTTAGGTAAGCCCAAACGGTTACAGTTGTTATTCTGTTTGTTATAAAAATTATGCATTAATGTGTGTAATAAGTTTATAATGATTGAAACACAACACTTCTATATGTGTTTGCTTCGCAGGGGCTCCGTTTAATTATCTGTCTTGCTTGGAGTGCATGGATCTCGTTTTCCGAGTGGTCAAGGGATAAATAAAAATAGAATTTGGAAGAAAAAGCCAGAGTTCTGACTCTACTGGTTCCAGGCCTGTCTTCCACCACCTGCTCTCCGCGCACATGCCAGGGCACCCAACCGCGTGCCATCACATTAATTTTGACACTGAACGACAATTAACTTTATGCAGACATGAAAGCTTCGTATATGTATAAGATAATTATTATTTTAAAGATAAATGAACTTTAAAGGCGATTTTAATTTAACAGTCTGTTCTATCACTATTCAAAAGCAGTACTCCTCAAGCAAATGTTTTGTTGTTAGTCTGCCCAGTGTTGCAAAATAAGAAACTTTTTCCTGCTACCTCAACCATTTGGGAAAAAAATAATTACCTAATAAACATCTTCCTATGAGCATGAAGAAAACGCTTGATACAATGCAAAATTTAAACAAAACTCTCAATTAGAAACGGGGTGCTCCCCGGACAGTTTGCAAAGCATACCAAAAATCCACTCACCAAAAAACATCGACATTGAAAGAGAGCCGGCTTTTAAATTACGCACTTACAACTCTGTCGTACCAAGAAACATATTTTACAGCAATCCACGGACAGTGAAAGAATGACACTTCCCACCAGTATGACGAGAGGCATTAACTTATCGCATATCTTTTCAACACTTCAAAAGCTTGAAATCATTTGTTGTCACTTAGGCCGATCGATTCTTTTTCCATGCTAAGAGACCGGTATATCAGATGTGTCTTCCGGGTCGTGGGCAACTTTCTCTGCATGCTTGTCAGCTGCAATCTGTAGGAGTTTGGCCATCTCAGCCTTGCCCGTCTCTTGGACCATCCTGGTGAAGGCACTGTCCTCCTGGAGCAGAGTGTAAGGCTCGTCAAACTCGATCAGACGCCCCGCATCAAGTACCTGGAAAGGGACAAGATTCAGCTGTGACTGGTACGAATAAGCCAGTTTGATATTTCGAAAGGGGCAAGGTCATTCGGGATCAGACCACACCTGTTCCCGATTGGCCTCTGAGCTGCTTCGTTTTGCACGTACGCTGCTGGAATACCACACTTCAGTACAACACCTTAAGCAGTCGAGGAGTTGGGGTAAGATGGATGTCATGGTGTATTGTGCTTCATTATTGCACGTTATTATACTCAACATGCAGTGTATGGACTCAAAATGTGATTATATGTGTAAAGGAGAGTTCCATTCGGGGATTAAAACGGTGCACCTTCCATTGAAAGCCTCTTACCATGACCTTGTCGGAGTCCATGATGGTGTTGAGGCGGTGAGCTATGGTTAGGACCGTGCAGTGCTTGAATCTCTGTCGGATAGTCGCCTGGATCAACCGGTCAGTTCTATAAATGCAATAGAGGCAACAGCAGTCACAGGAAAGAGCTTAAACACTACGAACCGATTACTT
The DNA here is from genome assembly GCF_054643075.1 of Acanthaster planci. Lineage (NCBI taxonomy): Eukaryota > Metazoa > Echinodermata > Asteroidea > Valvatida > Acanthasteridae > Acanthaster > Acanthaster planci. Next base: position 9,744,081 of record NC_141790.1, read on the forward strand.
GTTTATTGAGAATGATGACTCTTTTTTGTACGGTAGACGGACTTGACACGGGTCACAATCTCGACTGAAAGTGAAACAAACACCCTGACCTGACGTCCACGTTGGCCGTGGCCTCGTCCACTATCAGGATCTTGTTCTGACGTAGGATGGCCCTGGCCAGGCACAGCAGCTGTCTCTGACCCACACTGAAGTTGGTGCCTCCCTCTGTGAGGACTGCCTCCAGCTTGTCAGGGAGTTCTTCCACCGCTGGCTTCAACTCCACCTGTTGAAAAGTTTCTTGTTTGTTTGTTTGGAATGCCAAGAAACAGGCTTGATGAGTAGTGCGGGATTAGAATCCATACACAGGACTTGTATGGAAGTGCAGGAACGATATTTTGATTCAGAATTGTTGCAATTGTTTGCAAAAACACGTCATTTTTTGATCCACATTTCTCAGGTTTATTTCCAATTTCCAATCGTCCATCGAAATGATTCAAAGGAGTTGAACTTGATTCGATAACTATGCCAATCATTTCATGCTTCATATTTCGAAGTGGGCATACTCAATCACATCGCCTGTTTAAAGTTTTGCAAAAAAAAGGCCTAACTGAAAATACGTCCAATCCTGCTTTAAAAGTTTTATTCAAGTGCAAGTAGCGCACACCTCTTTGACCATACTGCGATTGTCACGTTTGACGAGAATTGCTATAACAGCTAGCTTCACCCAGTGTTTTGTACTCAACACACCTCTTCAATGGCTCTCCATACATCACAATCAGCGTGGTCATCGAACGGATCCAGGTTCTTCCGCAGTGTTCCGCTAAACAGAATTGGATCCTATTAAAATTAAAAATCAAAGGAATATCAATACAGCAATATGTTCCGACAAACGGGTGAACATAATTACCTATAGTAATCTGTTAACCAGTATTCGTAAATACCCGAGACAGCTAAGCCATTCCTGCTGGCCGAGAGCCTGTAACGTAGCCAGTCTTACAAAAAGATTGAGAAAGTACTGATTTGCGCGGCGGCACAAAACATAACGTGGCTGGAGGGATGTTGGAAATTTGAAGTGCTTAACTTTGTTTAAACTTCAGACTCAAAAGGAATTCATGAATAGGAATAAAGAAATGGGATGAACAGGTGAATCGACACAATTAATTATGGAGCCAAAGGCCAGGGCGTTAGTTGCGTCTATTCTGCTGAGCCGGTTTTAAACGTTTCAGACCAGCCAAGCACACATTTCCTCCCCTGTTTCACAAAGTAGATAGAAAGATATACAGGCTAGTTGACTTCATGTTGCTTGTAATGCATAACAATAGCCTGACAATGAAGTGGAGGAAAGACAATACGACCTTTACAAACTCACTGGTGTCCGACCAAGTGCGAGACAATGTACTCTATAAGGGTCCGTGCCCCAGAAAAGATCGAGGCTTTTCGAGCCCAGTTAAACTTGTGCTCATAATATAAACTGGACGTTTTACCTGTGGGATGAAGGAGACCTTCTTGCGGAGGTCGTGCAGCCCGATCAGCGTCGTGTTGACACCGTCTATCATGATGGTGCCCGTGGGCTCGGCCAGTCGCATCAACACCGTCATCAGGGAGCTCTTGCCAGCCCCAGTCCTGCCCACGATGCCCACCTGAAAGCCGAAACGGTCGGTACTGGTCATTTTAATACCAGCTGTAATTTGCTTACCTTGCAAGCTTGATGAGTTTGACCTCAATTCAGCTCAATGCACATGCAATTATAAGCCAATGTTTCAATGACAATGTAGGTTTTTGGACTGTTGTTGGTTTTAGTCACATTACTCCCGTCAGAGTTGTAAAGTGAAATGAAAGGCACACTACGTCTTGAAGGTTGATTCTTCATGTTTTGTCCCCCTCACAGACTTGATGTAAAACTTATCAGAATCGACCTTTTCCCTCTGAACCCAATTCTGATTTCAAGTTACAGGTTTGTATTTTCCTTTGACACCGAAAGGGTTGTTATTCCAAAGGTGGCAATCCTGATATCAGACTTTGGTCTATGTAGCCATACCTTTTCTTTTGGCTTGATGGAGCAGCTGATATTTCGCAGCACCTGAGGCCCGTCTTCAGTGTATCTGAGGGAGGTATCTTGGAGTGTGATACCTCCCTTTTGTGGCCAGTCAGGAGGCGGCTTATGGTTGGTCTCCAAGGGAGCCTCAGGCTCGATATCGATGTATTGACACACACGCTCCACAGATGTCATCTGAGTGTACAGAAATGGACGGTGGCATTGCCATTATTATGCAACTAATTTTGTTAAAATGTAACATCCATGTATGGATTTACACTAGCCAAGCACAAAGTTTGGCCAAAATTGATACCGGTAGACTAACCTGGTTTTCTACTTCTGCGCTCTGTCGAACCGCCCACTGAAATGTCCCCGTTAGGCTGATGGCGTACGTCAACGACAGACCAACAATGCCAGAGTTCAGATCAAGGACTGAACAAACAAAACAACAGTGTTTTGACTTTAGTGATTATGTGCTACACTGAGTGATTAATCTCGGTTTTACTGTAAAACGAAACGAGCAAGATCTTTATAAAAAATCACCAGTGCACAACATTTTCGCCAAGTGGAGACCCATTGCCAAATTGATACATTTTTAACTGTAACACTCCTCAGTCCTCCAACAGGTGAAAGATTGAGGAGGGTTAGGGTTACCGACAAACATGACACAACTTTCGACTCAAAATGCCAGAAACGTGCATTCAGTAAAATTATAAAAATGTAACAGATAGATACGGTGAGGAATCCTTGTCCAAATATCTAAATTAAGTACACGCCCATAACAACTGGCGCATTTTGCAATTATTGTCTCTATGACGCGACAGTAAGCAAAAGCAGCAGAAGTGTGCATTTTTTGTAATGCTATCTGGCCAAGTAATGTCTTAATGAAAGTTGTTATGAACTGCAGCTTCAAAGATGACGATGGCCATTAAAATTAAAGACCCAGTCATCAGTAAAGATGTAAAAAATAACGTGTATATTACTTTTCTAATCCATCTGTAGTGCGGTCGCCTTAAACTTACGGCCAGCAGCCAAGATGCTAGTGAAGCAAACACCGCAGATGAACAAGCTGCTAAAGAAATCCAGCTGCACTCCTAACCAGCGGGACGTGGCCAGGAAGAGGAACCAGGCCCGGGTGTGGCCGTCCAGGTACCCGTCGAAGTCCGCGATGAAGCGCTGCTGGGCCTTGAACGCCCGGACAGTGCTTAGACCAGTCAGAGTGGCCGACAGGTGAGAAAACACCGGGCTGCGAGCTGCAAACAGGAACACAAGATAAAACAGTATTTTTTATCTGAAGCTATTAAATAAACGGACTACATTGCAGCGTATCATATCATGCAGTAAAATGGATTCAAACTGAGTCATGCACATAATACTTGCACAGTGGATATGCCATCGCCTTTACCAGATGAAATTAGTGAGAAAAATCAGTTTGTAATGACAGAACGAATGCAAAAGTAGCTCCACGTATGTAAACAAAACAATTTTATAAGCTGTGGGTGAGAGGTTCTTATAAAACATCTTCAACAAAAATGAAATCCAAACCCTTCAAGGGTAATGTGAGAAATATCGCAAATGCCAATCAGAAGTCGTCTCAAACTATCTGCAGACCTGCATGAAGAGCACATGCTAACGTCCTTCAAGTCAAAAATATGTTGTTACCAATATCTTCAACTTTACTCCAACGGGTTTGTGATCTTAACTGGCGTACCTACTCCTTCTAGCCTCTTGACGTCCCGAGAGGAGGCTAAGTAGTATCTCCTTGTGAGGAAAAACACAACGGCGATCGGGAGGGCGAAGGCGAGGCAGAAAGGGTTGAAGATGGAAATCAAGATGACAGTGGCTAAGGTATTCACCGTGATCTGGACAGGAAGGTTAAAAATAAGCGAAAAATCACAATTTACGGGAAAAAAATCTGATCTCATTATCTTTTGTGCATTCAAAATTATTTGAGGAACTGCCACGAAGAAAGTAAATTCATTCAATGCGCGCTAACTATGTAGAGGCTTGGGATTTCGTCAGGTTTCCCAACAACGCATTTCAAATTAATGTTAACGATTTATATTTTATTATAGTGTTCACTTGTAGTGTTGAATAAGCAATTTGGTTAAGTCTGAAAGAACCTTACCTGCAGAAAGTCTGTGAATGTTTCTGGCAAGACATCGTCCATGAAGCCGATATCCTTGGCAAAGCGATTCAGAATTCGACCTGAAAATAGAACATGAACACATTCAGTGCCCCCGCTCTCCTCTGTAATACAAAAGTGAGAAGAAATTAAAGGATCTCATAGTAAGAAAATGGCCCGTTGAACAGAGCAAGCACAGTCCATACCGCATATAACATCACGTGCGAATAACGTGTCCAAAACTGTCCAATGAACATCTACCAAAATGTCGAATTTGGCCATGAGAAGGCTCTTGGTTATTTTGTCCTGCAGACAACCACTCCTTTTTTTCCCACAGATCACGGGGTAAATACATGGATTGCATTAACTTCACACTACGAGCGCTGTAGCACACAGTCGACTCGTCTTACCCACTGGATTCGTATCAAAGAACTGCATGGGTGCCCTGATTATAGAGGCGAACATTTGGTTGTGAAGAGCCCGTGAGGCCGTCACGAACAGGTGGAAGAACAGAAAGCTACGGACAAGCAAGAGAAGCGTCGATCCTCCACACAACATGGCGTAAATTCTGACGTAATGTGACTGGTTGTCGTATTTGCTGGCATTCTGAAAATTCTGTAGCAATGCAAAACAGATTGGACAGACTGAAAATTAAAGGGACATAAATACAATTTAAAATGTCAAAGGTAATTTTTCTTATTTGTAATCTGGACTATGAGTATCAGCTGACCTGATTTCTGGCTGCCAAATCCTTCTCTTCCTCGTAAGCCCACGTCGCCAGCCAGAGGTCCGTGAAAGTCAGCGCAGCCTGAGTCGGAAAGCAAAGCAAAATATGAAGCAACTTTGTTGATTTGTTGATCACAATGCTGTTTGTCTAAAATGTCTAAACTCAGCGAATGTGCCAGTAAGACAAAGAGCAAGACAAGCCGTCAACCACCACCGTCTCCGTTCAGCTCCGAATCATCAAACATCACCTGCAGTCGGAAACCAACTCCAGTAACGAGGAGTCATTACTCCTGTCACTTGAACTGAACACCCCTGAACCATCCATCAACACGAACATCAAGTCTCCCACCGCCTGTGGGAAGCACAATTTCAGCGGGTGAAAGCCCTGGTGTCAAGAGCCAAATAACGCCCCGAACCCGATTTTTGTCCAAGGCCATTGAGACTCCACACTACCAGCTTACATAGAAATCAGGGTATGACCACCGCACCACTCTCTGAAATTCCAGAGCTCTTTTGAGGAACGCTGGAGAAAACGGTAAAGGAAGACACCCCCTCCTATTAACCAAGAGCACGATGGAGGAATACCAGCACCAGCTGGTAACCACAGAGGAGAAACTTACAAGCACAAGATAGGCAGCCTTGCAGAAAATTGCTGAGGAATACAAGGGCCAAGATCACACCACATCTCAACAACTGTTTGGCTTCTTCACCAGATCAAGACAAACGGCAGGAAACGTAAAGAGGAAACACTCATATAAAATCTCTCAACAAAACAAACGGTCTGTTTCAAGACCACCCCATCTTCCAAAAGAGATCGCCAAGCACTGCCATTAGTTTTTTTTTAATCAGGAATATATTTAAATACCTTACAACTGTATTCCTACGTACTTCCCCAGAAGGAAATGGCAATTAGAAGAAAAGCCATAAAGAAACTGAGAGAGAACACAACCAGCGGAAATTAAACCGTTACTCCGTCACATGCAATGCTAAAGCCAAGGAAACCAAATCCAATCGAAAACGTTAAATTAGCAGAACAATATGAATAATTCATAACCATCCCTTCCAAAGCGACATTAACGCAGAGTGAAAAGATCGCTTTCGGAAAAGGTCCCAACCTCATTCCCACTCCTGCTAAACCAAATTACACCACATGTTTAAGCGACATATATAAACGCTTTCAATCGAAAACTGAGAATAGCATTCCTTATGCACACACACACACTAAACACTCCAAAACCCATCTTTTAAACCTCCACCCACTTGGCATCCAAAATCAACCCCTAGTGCAACACTTAAATAAGAAGCCACTAAAATCTCGCCTACATCGGTCTAAACCATCGGCAAAAACATTTCCAACCAAGAACTAGCCGTCTTTACAAAGCTAATAAAAAGCCTAAATATCGTAGTCAAACCTTACGACAAGGGCAGAGGCATTTGCATTTCGAACCTCCAAGACTTATAGCTATCTGAATGTGGGCTACCGCCATCTTGAGTCTCGCCACTGTACACTGAATTGGACCTCACACAAGTGATAGTCTTTTGATTTGAGGAGTTTTATGTTTCATTCAAGCGTCAGGGTGGAGTTGGAATACAAATCTTGCTCGAATGTAGCTTCAAGGATATGAAATAATTGGACTTTCTTTTTAAAATTTTATGAATATCGGTGGACAGGTCCCCTGGCACTCGATATCACTGAAAATCTTATCAGCGAAGTACTTTGTACATTAAAAGTCCTTGCTCCCCACTGGGCTCTGCTGAGCTGAGTTAAACAGCACTCTGTTTAAGGTTTTGGGACAGCAGCACTAAGCGATGCTTTCGCTGTTTCTCTGGCTTTCATTATAGACAAATGCTCAGACTGTCATGAGCCGGGAATTTGTTTTCAAGCATCATGCATGCAATTCAATAGATGCGATTCATGCATGATGCTGACAATAAGCACCCATTTCTCAAGTGTCACTGGCTCCCACCTTCACTAGGTCCTTTTAGTAAGTGGTATTTTTACCTCTGCACCAACTACGATGATCGCCCAGACGAGTAGAAAGAGGAATCCTGCTGCTGCCCGGAAGAACCGGATATACACCATCCACTCAATGGTACCCACAGCCATCTCCTCCGGAGTGATGTCCACGGGTGTCTCCGCCTGCAACAAGGGCGACACACCAGACAGGGAGGACAAGAGGACAGAGAAGATACAAGCGCATGGATCATATCAAAAGTAGTAAAGACTCTTCAATTAACGTCACTTGTTTTATTTATAAATACACTCAGTAAAAACATATGCATGTACGACGAAACCCTGTGAATTTTCGAATCAGGGTCAGCGATATTTGTCTCTTAAAAACTAGGACACCAACCTGTTCTTGGTTTGGACGAAACAAAGCACTGGAGCGCATTGATGTGTTTCTTTCTCTCTTCCGCCCTTCGAGGACCTGCTCCTTATCTCCGGTGTCGTCACTGTCCTCGGATTTCTTCTTCAAGAGGGCGGCAAAGTCCACGCCTTCCTCCTGCAACTCCTGGTAGGTCCCATAGCCGGCTACGCTGCCCTAATAGATTATGTTACATGCCAAGGAATCATAATTATTTTGACAGCCCATCAGCTCTAAAATTTGCACTTTGTACTTGAACGTCTCTTCAACCAGACAAGTAAAACGGGGCAAATGGCTAAATGTTTCAAATAGTATGAAACTAACTGAATGCTTGTCAGTCCAAAAACTTAATCGAAGTTTTCAACGGCTTTTAATGAAGAATTACCTGTTTCAGGATGAGAATCTTATCGGCCTTGTCTAGGAACTGCAGCTGATGAGTTACTAGGATCCGCACCTGGTCCCTCATTTGATGAAGGATGCACCTTTAGAAAACCACATTCATTATTTGACTGTTAAATGATAAAGGGAGCTTTATACCTCTGCAGATCAGAGTAAAGGTAGATAAATATTGTGCTTAGAAGTTGTTGTAATACAGGTTTTTTCGAATGTGCGAGTCGGCACTATCCAAAACCGATATCTCGCAGAAATTGCCAGCCTCTGTTGTGCTGTGCCGATGTTTAACTAGCAAGAACAAACGTCATATATCGTTTCTGAAGAAGGGTAAAGGGTTTCAAACCACCATCGCAGATGTGAATCATTTTTAGGATTCCAGAATAATGACGTCATATAAAAAGAATCCATGAGAAATTGAGAAAGCTTACCTTTCGAAAAGGTGTCTCCCAACCGCGGGATCAACTGCGCTGAGCGGATCATCCAGCAGATATACATCAGCATCACTGTACAAGGCTCTGGCCAGGCTGACCCTTGCCCTCTGACCTCCACTAAGGGTCACCCCTCGCTCGCCAACCAGCGTCTTATCTCCATGTGATAGCAGTTCAATATCCTGTGGATGCAAGATTATTGAAGTCCCTGAAGCTACATGTACATTTGAGCAAACACCGAGGCAAACATTTGAGTTAAAGCTTGGTACATAGATTTTCCTTGATCGCATGACCAAATCAAGTCACACAAAAGAGGACGATGGACTGAGCTCAGCACAGCCTTAGAGGATACTGGGATTTTAAAAAAGCCTTTGTCTGCTGCAGACCTACCCTGGTGAGTGCGCATTGCTTGATGACTCGCTTGTACTTGGCAGACTCGTACTCACTCCCAAAGAGGATATTTTGCCGGAGTGACCCGGACACAATCCAGGGTTGCTGAGCCGTGTAGCCAATCCGACCGATCAGAGTATTGACCCCTGACACGGTTGGAAGTTCTCCCAGCAGGGCCATCAGCAGGGAAGACTGGCAAGGGAAAATAAACCAAGCAGACATAATGAAAATGACAGAAACCTTCACCTGACGTTTTTAACGTATATTAATTATGGATATACCAACTTGGTTTCTTGGTATCTACAAAGGCCCATTGTCCTGTATTGACATAGTGTAGATATCAAGCCCAAGCATTTCCCTGTACTCTAGGGTTTAAGGCTGGTATATGTCCTGTAGTGCTGTATACAAGTAGATACACGTTCATCAAAAAGTGTTGAAAGTCTACTGTGCTACACTCTTATGACATACAAATAGAGAGTTTTGATAGGTTCACTGGTCCTAATATACAGTTCAGGTGTACATACCAAGGATATTGCATTAACACCAAGCGTTTGACGACAAAATTAATGTTAGGCCTAGTAAGCTCACCTTTCCACACCCAACGGGACCGATCACCGCGAGAAGCTCTCCCTCCTCAACGCGAAAACTGATGTCTTGAAGCACAGTGTTGCTAACATCCTTGTTTGAACAACGTATTCAAAAGAAGATTAAATCTTTACATTATAAAGACGGCTGAATGTGATCAGAATGATGTCACCAAACAGGGATGTGAGAGCGAATGTCGAAAAAAACTTGAAAACAACTGGGAAAAAGCAGAAATCTAAAAAATGAATTCCTATCATTCTGTAGAGAGTTGGAGTACAAACAAGCTGAAAATCGGAGAAAATCAGCAAAAATGTTGTGCCAAATAAACCAATTACTTATCACTGGAGTAATAGGATATGAAGGGGGAGAGAGGAAAGCTTCTGAGGTGGAATGGGTTAGATACACCTTGTTCCAAGATCCATACAAATTCTTCACAACAATTCCTTTCTTGTCTTCTGTGTTCAGGGAAGGTTCGGGCTTGTCAAGATCGTCATCTTCCTCCATCCCAGCAGGCCCAACGTAACCTCCAACCTCCTGATCTCCCTCAGATTGGATCAGATAGTTTTCGCTGCTCGTTCGTGCTTCTTTTTCCAGGCGCTGTGAGGCGTCCGTGACATCTTCCGCGGCGCTCTCACCATTAGCTTTCCTCAAAGCAACGACGCCATTTGCTTTTATCTCGTCCAAGAGAATTGCGGGCTTTTCCGATCCAGCATTGGCAGTAACATCCACAGTGGCCTCATCAGCGTTTCTCTCGAGCTCTTCCATAAGTAGAAATTTCTGGTTATTAAATGTAGAAATAGTTTGCATGCGTTGTAAACACCTAAAGACCATCTGAGTTTAACTAGCGCTAATGTGTTCACATTTTTACAAACAACATTTCAGGCCTTTGAGGATTATTATGTTTATTGGGGGTATCCGGGTTTATTCTTGGTTATTTTGGAGAGTGGGTTTGGCAATCCACCTCATTCCCAGGTCTGTGATGTTTGCCCTCACCTGAATCCTGTGGATGGAGACGAGTCCCTCCGCCCCGTTCATCACACCCAATGGGAAGAATAAGGACAGGCTGAGTCGAGCGCCGTAAAACAACGAGACTACTGCAAATACCTTAGACGACGTCACGGGGTTGCCAAGCGACGCGTAGACTACGAACGTAACAAATGTCGTCAGTAAGGTAGAATCGAACAGCAGGCCGTCGATCAGTGCGCGTAAATAGGAGCTGTGCAGTATCTTGTGTATCTCCTTGCTGCAGACCAAAAGAGCAAAACGAGCAGAAATCTCTACATCTTCCAATGTCTACCAATGCTCAACTCGCAGCGGCAAGTTCTCAACATATCGAGCAGTAATTAATGATCGTCTTCAGGAAAATTCCTTCTCAAAGTGAAATTACTGCTGTCGTGTATCGTTTCATTTCAGTTTCATTGTTTTCCAAGAGCTTCCATGCGTTTTGTATACTTCCTTTTATTGAACTCTACACTACAATGCCGGAAAGGAAGCTGTCCACTGGTGCAACATAAAATCAAATACTGGTTTAAGGCAATGTACTGTGGCTATACACCTACCTTCGGCTTTCAGCGACTAGTTTTCCAAAGGATGGTTCCCAGGCGTAGATCTTGATGACACGCATCCCTGATATCACTTCATTCATGATGCGGAGTCTGGCATCAGACAACAGGGCCGTCTTGGATCTGACAAGGAGAGAAGGAGGAAAGGGAGAACACTTGTCAAGAGTATAGGCTTCTTAAAGGGGCATAAAGACAAAATGGACGTGTACTTTCAGGAACAGCATGTCTTGACAAAGTGGACCTTACCTCAACTTAGAAAACAGCTTCCCCGCGTAACACTGCAAGGGCGCCATCAAGATCAAGACGGAGAGCCCCGCCAGGCAGGAAACTCCGATCTCTCGCCAACATAGGAGGAACAGCACAATCAGCTGGAACGGTGCTATCCACAAATAATGTGCAAAGTTAAAGGCCTGCCAAATGGAAACAGTATTGGTTCAGAAAACAGGGAAGAAGAAGAGAAAGTTTCAAAAGGCCCAGTTTTTAAAGGACAGCCGCCAAGAACAATAGAAAGGAGCGAATGCGTTTTCAAGCCCGATAAAACAAACATAATGCAAGCATGCCACATTAGCTCTAAACACTTCCAGACGAGGGAAACCGTCAAGTTACCAGGAATAGGTGTCTTTCAAGAGTTAATAAAAACCAAAATCACAAGCCTGCTGAGGCAGGAACTAAACTTATGACACCCCGTTTATTATTGTAGCTATTTTGTCGACTGCTACGGTAGCTGGCCTTAGCCATCCGGTCGGCTGGGGCGGTAGGAGACGGCAACTGATGAAATATTTCTCACACGCTTCATCTAGATCTGTTCAGATATCTTCTCTCCATTTTAAATACGTGGAGAGCTAGGCGGTAGCTTGGGAAGCGTGCCCAGGTCCCATACTTACCATATCGAATCTGTTGACGTCATTGGAGAGGATGTTCACCAGCTGACCAATTGTGGTCTCTCCGAGAGCAATGTTGCTGAGCTTCAGGGCCTTCAATAAAATGAATGTGACAATTACAGGGCTTCAATGGCGAGTCAATGCCTGAGGTTCAATGATATCAAGGTATACTTTGTCGGCGTAACTGTATTTGGACGAACAGGATGGAGGCCATTAGATTATATGAGATGCCGCTTAGAGCTAAGAAAACAAATACCTATTACCTTTCTGAAGACAAGGGCCGAGCAAGCAGTTCTGAGCCTCATCCCCATACGTGCGAAGCCGAAGAAACACCAATGGTGAAAGACGGCAAGACCTAGGGAAGACAAGGAGAGACCGGCGGCTTGCAAGTAGGCCTCCGTGGTTGATACGAGGTCCGTGGAGAAGTAAAGAACCAATCGTGCCAACATCACCGGCTGGGCCATCTTCAAGAAGACCTCCTATATGCAAAATAACCATGACCAGGACAATCACGTTTAGCCCTAAAAAAAAGCCGGGAGCGGATTTCCACTGCCATTATTCTTGCTATATCGCCAATGTGCATTGCTTTCAGGTATTGAGCCTTAAGGAGTTTTAGAGTAAGTCTTTGCAGCCATTTTTACACCAATCTGTGAAAATTCTTGCACAGCGCACATTTCCCGGGACAGATCAACAAAAACGTACCAATGTACTTTTTCTACTGAGGCGCTCCATGCAGACGGACTGGCAAGCATGTAGCCTAACTGCAAATCAAGTAGCATCAAAACTAAACGTCTAATTGAGTTCAAACTTTATATTTGAAGTGATAAGGATGGTCTTTACACAGATGGCAAGTTTCCAAAATTTTTTAGTACGGTAGAGCTGCTTCCTTTGGGATGGGGTGCGGATTTTGCCCCCGGCTGGGAGATCGACCAACATATAAACCTGGCTCTTTTTGGGTTAAATCATGCATGTAACACATCAGGCCACTTCCAGTAACGCATTACTTGAAAGCAATTCGGAGCGAATATTCATATAAAAACAAAGTCTCACAAACAATTAATCTGACAAAAGATTGTCAGTTACGGTACCTGAAAGAAAGCGGGCAAACCATATAACATGAACTTCACACCAAACGCTCTTAATAACGCCCAGCAGAGGGACGGAGGCCTCCCTGTGAAATTACTTTTTTCCAGTTCTTTATTCCATTCCCTAGGAACAAAAGTAAAGCAAATGGGTAGCTTTTAACAATCACATTAGTGATAAGAAGCAACCACAAAAGATATTCATTCAGTAAACCCCATACTTTTTTGGCGGAATACCACTGTGTTGTTAGAAGAGTGTATGGTAAATAATGGTAAATTATATTTATAGACAAAGTGATAAAATGCTTTATGCACGGGGAACACAGCCAGACAGTCGGTTGCATTTACTCGTAGTCGGGCAGACCCTTAACTCTATAGAGCGCATGGACGTCATATTAATCGATCTGTTCTTGAAATGCTCCTATTCAGCCCAAATAGTTCACCAGTGGCCATGTTACATTGCCAAATACGATATACAAAGGCTTGCTCGACATTGTTAATCAAATCGTTCGTTGCAACAGAAGTTACGATGCACACATAATTTATTCTCTATGTATTGTCTTAAATAGAGCAATACCATAAACTACATTCAGTTGTAGGCCTGTTTATACAGACTGTGGAAAGGGGTACAGTCATTGGGGAAATTTGAATGAAAAAATGAAAAATTAATCAACAACAACAATAGGAATACTTAAAATATAAATGCAATATACTTAATATAGCCATTCGGGAAAATCAATACAAATTTGTTAGTTTCATCGCCATGGAGGTAAACAAATGTTCTTACAATTAGTGAAATTGTTTTATACAGTGCTAAATGTACCAGCATAGACCTGCTTACCTTTGGAGTTTACTCACTAACACACTTGCAGACTCTTCCGGCAAAACATCATACAAGTCTTCTTCCACAAGTGGTCTCTTATGTCCTCGACGGAAGAAACCGAACATCCAGCTGAGAAAATAACAAGCAAGAATGATTATTATTACTACTGCTATTATTTTGATCGAAATGTTCACCAATACAGAATAATTTCGTTCGGACAAAAAGTAACATTTGAATTTTTCACCAGTAGTACTAAGCAGCAAGTTTCTTTCGTTCACTTCATTAATTCGGTTATTTGTCCTCTTTTTGAAACCATTCGTGCAATGGGGGATACACGGTAGGGCGCCTTCAAGAGTTTGGACCGTATTGGCCAATCACAATGCGCAATGCGCTTTACACGCCTCCTCTGTGAGCGCCTGAGCTGTATCAACGTATTATGAGTGACCTGCTAGTGAATCTGGATGAAGTTATCTACATTGATGACATTCTCATCACCAGCCGAACACAGGCAGAGCACGATCAACGAGTGCATCATATCATCCAACTGCTACAGAAAGCTGGCCTGCGACTAAACAAGGAAAAATCAATGATTGCTCAAGAAAGAATTACCTCTCATGGTCTACAGCTGGACAAGTATGGAATACAGGCCAATCCCGTGAAAATTGCAGCAATTGTCGAAATGCCCCCACCGACATCAAAGGATGCAGTAACGAGGCTCATGAGCATGGTCAACTGGTTGTCCTGCTTCATTCCGATTGTAGCGTCAGCAACAGCCCCAATCACAGATCTGCTGAAAGACGATGTTGACTGGATGTGTGGAGCTCAAAAAGACTGCATTCCAACAACTAAGGAAACTCCTCACCATATCACCAACACTGGCCTTCAATGATCCTGCTAAGTCTACCATGGTAAGCGCAGATGCCATTAGCTATGGGCTGGGACGACGTTTGCTCCAGCAGCAGGAAGATGACACATGAAAGCCAGTGGCTTACTGTCCCTGTGCCCTGAATCCTACTGAGAGGAAGTATGCCCAAATTGAGAAAGAGTTATTATCCAGTGTATGGGCATGCGAGAGGTTGTATTTCTACATCAGAGGGCTTCATGCGACACTATCAACTGAAAACAAACCGCTGGTGTCCTTGATAAATTAAAAGAACCTTTGTGAAGCACCCCTGAGATGTCAGCGCTGACTGATGCGCCTCATGAAATTCCAATGTACAGCAGTTTACTCACCAGACAAGACCCAAGCCGGTGCAGATACCCTGTCTAGAGTAAGACCCAAGCCGGTGCAGATACCCTGTCTAGAGCTCCAGTGCATGCAGACCAGATAGCTGATTGCAGTGATGATATTGTAGCCAAAGTTGCAGCACATGTGAGCCTGGTAACCAGCCAGTGGCCAGCTGCTAAACTTGCAGAAATCGCTAATGAGACTTTATTGTATCATTGTACGTGAAAGATAGTTGGCTGAAGTATGTCAAGGATGTGCAGCCTGATATCAAACGATACTGGGACGAACAAGATTAGATAAGCGAGATCAACAGCATACTGGCATGAGGATCGCATCATCATCCCACAGGGGATACAGGCAAAAATGCGGAGAAACTAAGGGTCACCATGGGGTCACTAAAACCCTATTTCGTGCAAATCAAGCGATACGGTGGCCTGGAATTGGTACTGACATTGCCCAGCCCATTCAGCAATATGAATTCTGCAGAGAAAAGCAACCAGCACAGAGAGCAGAACTCATTATAGCCCACACCCTTACCACAACAAGCATGGCAACGCATTGCTTTTGACCTTGCAGAGCTGAGAGGGAAGGTGTACTTGGTGATCGTTGACTACTATTCGAGGTGGATTGAGATTCATCACCTTGTGAAACCAACAGCATTGGTAGTCATCAACTTAATTTGCATGATATGACATCCCTGAAGTTGTTGCATCTGATAATGCCCCACATATTCAGGGACGGTTTCAGCGATTCGCAAAAGAATTTGGCTTCAACCACATTAATCGCAGGCAGGAAAAGCTGTCTATATTACCAAGAGTATCCTGTACCAACCAGATCCCATTCAAGCTCTCGAGACATACCGAGCAACCCCACTCTGAAGCCTGGATGTTAGTTCAGGAAGTCTGATGATGGGCGGAGAGTTACGCACTACCCTACCAATGGTGCCCAATAATCTCCTTCAGGGGCCACTAACTAGACAAAGCTGAAACAAGCAAATGCTGCATCCGATTCTAAGGAAGAAGTCTACTTCAACCAGAAGCACGGTGCCAAGTCATTGTACCAACTGGAGATCTTGCCCGGGTGAAGATCCGGACGAATGGAAAACTTGGTCCAGTCGGAGATGCAATGTCGGTACTGCTTACACAACCCTCTCCTACATCGTCAGAATGAATGGCACAGAGTATCGCACAACCACCAGCTGCACTGGACTTCGTTGAAGACCCAGCCCAGCATAAGCCAGATTCTCAGTAACAGAGAGCGAGACAGTCTGAGCGAATAATTAAGAGAACCACCAGTATGGCAGAGGGATTACATCATGTATTAATCTCTGAACTGTCGCCACTGAGTTACTCATACTCAGCTGAACTAATTAATCTCAAATTATCTCACACTGGTCTCAGAATTGTACACTCAGTCTGATTTACGTCCAGAACTCTAGAAATCTTTATGAACCAAGGACATTGGACTCTTAAAGCTAATTTTGCCCTCAACAATTTCTGGACTTTAATGGCACTAAACACTCAGATCCAGTCCTGTGTATTAACCAGTTTATGTTATCAATGGGACTCAAAGGGACCCAAATGGAATGTAAACCCCACGACTGTCTCCCATTGAAACCAACTGGATCCCATTTGGCCCCATTGTATGTAATTCGAACCTACTGGGTGCCATTTAAATGACCAATGGGATTCAAATGGACTCAACTGGAATGTAAAGTCCACATGAACATCTCCCATTGAAACAAATGGGATCCCATCCGGTCCCACTGTATCCAGTTGGAATCCATTGGGTGACATTAAAATGACCAATTGGACTCAATGGGATTCAACTGAGATGTAAGTTTGTGTGAATATGTCCAATTGAAACCAATGGGGTCACATCCGGTCCATTGTATCCAGTTGGAATCCAGTTGGAACCCATTGGGTGACATTAAAATGATCAATGGGACTCAATGGGATTCAACTGGAATGATAAGTCTTTGTGAATATGTCCCATTGAAACTAATGGGGTCACATCCGGTCCATTGTATCCAGTTGGAATCCATTTGAAACCCATTGGGTGACATTAAAATGATCAATGGGACTCCATGGGATTCAACTGGAATGATAGGTCTTTGTGAATATGTACCATTGAAACTAATGGGGTCACATCCGGTCCATTGTATCCAGTTGGAATCCATTTGGAACCAATGGGTGACATTAAAATGATCAATGGGACTCCATGGGATTCAACTGGAATGATAGGTCTTTGTGAATATGTACCATTGAAACCAATGGGGTCTCATCCGGTCCATTGTATCCAATTGGAATCCAGTTGGAACCCATTGGGTGACATTAAAATGACCAATGGGACTCAATGGGATTCAAATGGAATGATAAGTCTGTGTGAATATGTCCCATTGAAACCAATGGGATCCCATTTGGTCCTTTTGTATCCAGTTGAGTCCTATTGGGTCCCATTGAAAAATCCAATGGGATTCAATGGGAATCAACTGAAATTTTCTCCTGGGACAGCACGTCACGTTTTCAGAAATCATGCCGGGAAAATATTGAAGCAACTTCATTGCAAAATACTAAGAATATCCCGACCAGTCTCATAACCTTTGCGCACAGCATGTCTTGTAATGTTCCGAGTATGGAAATCTGTGGTCCAGTTTCCTTTCCTACATGATTGAACTTTTACCACCGTAGAAAAAGCCCAACCATGGGGGAGTTTATAATGCAATATGGATAGCTCTCTGATATGAGCAGGAGGTCTTGGAAACTGGTTTTAACTCACATGAAGAATGCTTTAGAGAAGACTCCTGCCCTTGACAGTGGATGTGTCTGTCTTTTGCTTTGGCATGGTGCCTCACAAGGTTTGATAATGACCCCGGACTCTTGAATACCATTGCTGTCGCCCGCTGATGAACTCCAGCTGTCATGAGCCGCCATGAGAAGTTGGCCGGGTTTGTGTCTGTTGTGCTCCGATGAACCATATGGACGAACCATGGAAGAACAATATTACATGTACACGTACATGTACTTGTATTTGGTCGGGCTACAAACCGGAGCCTAATAGCCGTAGTACGTCCTTGACCTACTAGTCATGTTGATGTGCGCATGCCGTGCACACGTGGAGCACGCACTCTTTTCAATCGACTGGACGTTTATTGTGGTGGTCATGCTTTGTTGATCATGCCGGTCACTTCAAAATGGAGTCGCAAGTACGCTTGTTGATTTGGCTGGGGGACCCGGTAACCAACAATTACTGCGGTGTAAAAAAGCTCGATAAATCCACTTGACTATGCTGTAGCCTTAATGAAAATGATTGAACAGACCATCTCCATGAACAGACCTAACTGCTGTGATCAGTAAAAATAAAACTTTTTCTGTTGGAAACCTGTGCCATGCGACTTCGACCTAAAACTTAATGGTGTGATGTTAGCTCGTGCTCTTTAATTACTACTTCGCGAGGGGGGCTTGCTGGACTGTTTCAAACTTTACTGCCGTGGGAGAGCACACAAGACCATTATTCGCAAATATTTTTTTTCTATAGCACAAACTCGCTTCTCATCCCGCCTCCCCCATGTATGCTTTACACATTCGGCCTTGCGGGTCCACCAACCCCTTCTACCAGCTACCAAACAGAATTACCTCTCTTTTCAGCCATACGGCAAAGCTTTATTTTACTAGCCATGCAGCATGCACGAGCTTCGTCCTGTCTGTCAGTTCATCCTTGCAACAGTATACATAAAACTTGATTTTCATTTTTTGTTGTGCCAATCTCAGAATTGGTGTTTTTCCCTTGAACAGAAATGTTCTCAGGGCTGCTAGTAAACCCAAAGACTTCGATAACGATACCATGCATGATATGGGCTAGAATTCGAATTTAACAAAGGCCGAAATACTGCAGGAGCTACCTCTGCCTTTATTCTTCAAGTTTTGTACGTTGAAGAGCTTTAATTTGAGAATAAATCTTTGAGTGACACTAACCAGTTATCACTCCAATCTGCAATGGAGACGTTAACGTGAATCGTTGGGCTCCAATGTACAATTGGAACTAAAGACTGGCAGGTTTGCATTATGCTCGTTTGCAAATCTGTTCCCGTATCGTGGCCCCCACAACCTGTCCAAGAAAGAAAAGAACAACTGGGGAACACCTCAATCGTCCAAGTTAATCCTGCTGTCTATTAAGTAAATTTGCTTCTATAGGTTATCGCCATGAGGGATCCATTCGACTTTCAAATCTATTTATTTTGTGGCAGAAGTAGAACATATCTATAGTCAGATCTTGCAGTTCTGGAACCATGCTGCCTTTGGTGATAGTGATAATGGTACCACTCCTTTATTGTCAGTGCGTAAGTGCACAGTTTTGCCTCTGAGAGCTGGAGTAAACACTTTTAGTGAAAGGGGTGCCCCTTTTAACTCACGCCATGTGAAACTTTTGCTTCTCTCAACAGCCGACCAGTATTGCTGAGATTCCATTTTAATTCTTCGACAAAACAGTCCATGCACCGCACCCGGACTCGCTTAAATCCGTTTAAACCAGAACCATGCATTATGGGGAGGGAATAATCAAACAGTACACGTTTATTTAGTTTAGGCAAGTCTGATTTCTAGAACATGAGTTCTCCGATAGCTTTACTACTGGGATGTATAGAGAAATTGAAGTCCCAGTGTCCTGTGTGCAATATATAACGCGACTTCAGCTGACAGATATTACCCACAACGCAAAAAAAGGTATTTTCCCAGCTACACACAGACACCAACTTTCAGGCGGTCATTTTAAGTAGTTTTGTCAAATAATTGTTAAAAAAAATTATATCGTTTCTACTTAATCTCTTTCTTCTGTTGTTTGAGTGGAACCTTCTTTCCCTTCCCATGTTATTCTTAGTTCAATTGAGTTGTTATGTGGGTGGCTATTTTGATTTTTCCATGTTGGGAACGAGCCATATACGCGGCTAGTCTTCACCTCTTAAGCAATTACGTCACAATCTTGTTCCTCCCTTCCCCATCCATCGTATACTTATTTACTTAATCTTCTTTCCGACCGATACTTTCTGCCTCCATTTGACCCTGCCCCCGCGCGCGCGACGTAGCTGCATGTACATGTTGCACCTAGCCCCATGTAAGGCCAAGCTCTTTCAGTTCTGGTACTATCGACCTCCTCCATGTTGTTGTGGGTCTTCCCGCTTCCTCTTCCCCGTGGTGTCCATCTCAGCGCCACCTTAGGGATGCGCTCCCTGGTCCATTCGGAGAACATGCCCCAGCCATCTCAAGCGTCGGTGCTTGATCTCAGCACTCATACCGTTGCACTTGGTCTTTTTGTAGAGTTCTACGCTCCAGATTTTCTCCGGCCAGAATATACCACATATTCGTCTACGGAAGTTATTTTGGAAGACATATAATTTCTTCATGTCTCCCTGTATAACCCTCCAGCATTCTGAGCCACAAAGCAAGACTGATCCACCGTATAGGTAAACTACAATGCACATACCTTCAATGGGCCACTAGTGGTCTGATAATCTTAGTAAATATATATGGAGCGGCAAACCATCAATGGTAGCACGTTGAATGCAATATATAATCATGTCACCCTGAACATGCAATGCAAACCCAAGGTACTGAATGTGTTCGCTGAAAATTTTGACGTGGTGGTACCTTCATTTTAAATCAGCAGAGAATATAAAAAACAGCCTTTTTGATATATCATAGTGCTCCATTCTAGTCCTCAAACTTAATCTATTCTTTCCTTACAAACTGGTTGACTACCTCAGATCTAGAATAATTCTTTTTTTGCCAGACCGTTGCACTGAAACCGTAGAAATTAAAAGACACGGCCCAACCGTGTATTTCTTGAACATAGGCCTATGTGTGGTCCGGCAGCAAACCGGAGCCTTAAAACCCAGTAGCATTGGTACGTCCCTGGCCCAATGCGCACGACCTGGGGCATGCATTTCTTCAATCGACTGGGATGTTCATTGTGATAGTCATGCTTTGCTGATCATGTGGGTCACTTCAAAATCGAGTGGTATGACACTTGTTGATGTTGCTGCCCTATATACAACGATGAAACGGTGGCGTGAACAGAAGTCCTGGAACTGATTGTGTGGAGCGAACTGTCCTTACGAGCGGGTAACTGATCAGGGCACTGATAAGAGGGCTACTTTGAAAAAAAAACCCCAAAACCGGGATTGGGCGCGGACTATAGTTTCCTCTAGAACTGTCGCCGTGCACCTGATTCAGGCAAATGCGTGCTCCAACTAGTGCTCACTCCAAAAGTCTTTACTTTGGGCAATAACTGCCCCGTTTGGGCTTGGAAAATGTGCAGAGAAGATTGTTTAGACGGTTGCCAACTGGCGAGTGGGGGGTGTCTTGACTTGCCTTAGTTCTTATAAACGACAGTACTCTTTGTGTGATCATCAAGGTTGTCTTTGTGCAGTGTTTAGTGTGAGCAGAGATCTACGTGCGCCGTCGGAGTACATGTGGTTCCTCGTGGATACCCTTTGACCTTGTGCATGCGGCAAAAAAAGTGTAGCTAGACGCCGCTGCAGTCGCATGTGTGCACTGTCAGCACGACCCGTAGATAGATTGTTTTGCCAATATGTCAGTAATTATCTCCAGATGGGGATCATTCATGTAGGCCTATTTATGTACATGGTGTATTGTTTTGTTGTGTCATTGTAACCTTTGTATTGCTTTGGCAAATCATTTGCAAAATTTCCTATCAATTGCGAGAACAAACCTGTACATTCTGCGGTTGAGAGATTGAAGAATTTTTGTGCACATGTATACTGAATGGACGTCGTGCCTGTGGGTAAGCCGAAAAGGTTGCAATTATTTGTCCTTCTGTTATATAAATTACCATTGCGTGTAATAATGATTGAAACACTATATACACATGCATTTCTCTGCTGTGCAGGGGTTTTGTTTTAACTGTTTGTCTTGCTTGGAGTGCATTGCATTCTCCAAGAAGTCAAGGGGTCAATAAAAGTAGAATTTGGAAGAAAATGCCAGCTTTCTGATTCTACTGGTTCCAAGGACTGTCTTCCACCACCTGCTCTCCGATCACACACAAGACACCCCGGGGCACCTCACAGTGCGCCACCACTGAACCACAACTTTGTTAGTGAAAATTTAAATGTATGCAGGCATGAAATCTTTGTATCTGTAAAAGATAAACTTTATTAAATGCACTTTAAAGGCGATTTTATTTTACAATTTGTTCTATCATTATTCAAAAGCAGTACTGTTACAGCAAACTAACGTTGTTGTTCTGTTGTTGGTCTGCCCAGTGTTGCAAAATAAGTAACATTTTTTTCTTGATACGTCAACCCTTTGGAAAAAAATACTTATTACATAATAAAAATCTTCCTGTAAGAAGGTTGTAAACGCTTGATACCATGCAAAATTGAAACAAAACCTTCAGTTAGGAACGGGGAGCTCCCACAACAGTTTGCGAAGCATAGCAAAAAATCCACCCACAAAATTGCAGACATGAAAAGAGAGCTGGCTTTTTCAAGAACGCAAGTACGACTCTGTCATACCAAGCCCGATTCTGTCATACCAAGTACAACTTTGTCATACCAAACAACATATTTTACAGTAATCCACGGTCAGTGAACGAATAAAATTCCACACCAGTATGACGAGTGGCATTGACTTTATCGCATATCACTTCGGAAAATTTTAAATTATTTGTTGTCGCTTCAGGCCGATTGATTCTTTTTCATGTTACAAACAGACAGGTTATCAGCGTCTTCCGGGTCGTGGGCAGTTTTCTCCGCGTGTTTGTCAGCAGCGATGTGGAAGAGTTTAGCCTCCTCAGCCTTGCCTGTCTCTTGGACCATCCTGGTGAAGGTACTGCCCTCCTTTTGGAGCAGAATGTAAGGCTCGTCAAACTCAATCAGACGCCCCGCATCAAGTACCTGGAAAAGGTCAAGACTGAGCTATGAGCGACGTGAATGAGCCGAGTTGATATTTCAAAAAGGGCAATGTCATTCGGGAAAAAAACACATGTGCAAGGCGTTGGTAGACCTCACGTGTTCGCATGACGGTTCCCTCCCTTGGGGGAGTTGGAGAGGCTTTATTTTGCGAATGCGTTGTTGGAATAAACACCTCAAGTAGTCAGAGAGTTGGGGTGAGATGAATTACGGTCTATTGTGCTTTACTATTGCACTTTCATACTCAACATGCAGTGTATGGACTCAAAATGTGACTAAAGGAGATTGTTTAAAGGAGATCCATTTGGGGTTTAAAACGGTGCACCTTCCATTGAAAGCCTCTTACCATGACCTTATCGGAGTCCATGATGGTGTTGAGGCGGTGAGCTATGGTTAGGACCGTGCAGTGCTTGAATCTCTGTCGGATAGTCGCCTGGATCAACCGGTCAGTTCTATATACGCAATAAAAGCAGCTGCGATTACTTGTATATTAAGAATGATGAGTTTTTTGTACGGGAGACAGACCTGATACGGGTCGACCATCACGACTGAAGAAGTCTTACAAAAAGAGAAAAAAAATGACTACATCCTAGCCAAAGTAACGAACCAGTTCCCCGTTTTCAAAGGGCAAGGTCATTCGAGAAAAAGCACTCGACATCACACCAGTTTGATCATGTCAGCGTGTGTCTGCCGTGTGGATAGGGTCGACCTCGGACACACGTAATGATGCTGTATGACAGGCTTCACCTTCAGCTGTTAGTTGGGGTATACATGATCTTTGTCGAAGTATGGAAGCGAAACAAACACTCTAACCTGACGTCCACGTTGGCCGTGGCCTCGTCCACTATCAGGATCTTGTTCTTACGTAGGATGGCCCTGGCCAAGCACAGCAGTTGTCTCTGACCCACACTGAAGTTGGTGCCTCCCTCTGTCAGGACTGCCTCCAGTTTGTCAGGAAGTTCTTCCACTGCTGGCTTCAACTCCACCTGTCGAAAAGGTTTGGTTTTTGTTTTGGGTTTTTGGAATGCCAGGAAACAGCCTTCATGATTAGTGCGAGATTGGAATTCATACACTGGACTTGTGCGCAAGTGGACGAAGGATATTTCGATTAGGGACTGTTCCACAATGAGACACCTCATTTTCTTGATCCACATTTCTCAGGTTTATTTCCAATATCCAATCGTCCATCAAAATGATTCAAAGGCGCTGAACTTGATTTTGATAACTATGCCAATCAGTCCATGCTTTATAACTCGAAGTGGGCATACTCACATCGCCTGTTTAAAGTCTTGTAAAAAATGGCCTGACTAAAAAATATGTCCAATCTTGCCTTAAAATACAAGTAGTGCACACTGTTTGATCATACTGTGATTGACACGTGTGACGAAAATGGTATGAGCTAGTTTCACCCAATGCTTTGTACTCAACACACCTCTTCAATGGCTCTCCATATATCACAATCAGCGTGCTCATCGAACGGATCCAGGTTCTTCCGCATTGTTCCACTGAACAGAATTGGATCCTATTAAAATTACAAATCAAAATAATATAATACAGCGATATATTTTGACGACTGAGTAAACACAATTACTTGACAATATGTCAACCAATCGTAAATACCCCAGACAGCTAAGCCACTCCTGTTGGTCGAGAGCCTGGCACGTGGCCAGTTTTACAAAAAGACGAAAAAGCACCGACTCGCGTGGCGGCAAAAACCATAACATGCCTGGAGGGTTGGGAGCACATTTTTCAGAAAAAAGGACTTAATTTTGTTTCAACTCCTGATTCAAAAGGAATTCATGAATAAAAATAAAGAAATGGGATGAACAGGTGAATCGACACAATCAATTATGGAGCCAAAGGCAATAGTTGCGTCTACTCTGCTGAGCCAGTTTTGAACGGTTCTGACCAGCCTAGCACATACTGCGTCCCTTACTAAAGGCCTACAATCTGTTTCACAAAGTAGATAAAAAGATATACAGGCTAGTTGACTTCATTTTGCTAAAGATGCCTTCCGTAACTGGCATGATTAAAATGCATTACAATAGCGTGAAAATAAAGCTCAGTAAAGACAATACGACCTCTACAATCTCACCAGTGTCCGACCAAGTACTTGACAAAGGACTCTATAACGCAGAGGGTCTTGTGCTCTCGAAGGAGATCGAGGCTTTTTGAGCCCAGTTGAACTTGTGCTAATAAACTGGACCTTTTACCTGTGGGATGAAGGAGACCTTTTTGCGGAGGTCGTGCAGCCCGATCAGCGTCGTGTTGACACCGTCTATCATGATGGTGCCCGTGGGTTCGGCAAGTCGCATCAATACCGTCATCAGGGAGCTCTTGCCAGCCCCAGTCCTGCCCACGATGCCCACCTGAAAGCCGGAACGATCGGTACTAGTCATTTTAATACCACCTGTAATTTGCTTACCGTGCAAGCTTGATGAGTTTGACCTCAATTTAGCTCGATGTACATAAAATTATCAACCAAGATTTCTTGCACAAGTAGGTATCGGAACTGCAGTTGTTTTCAGCCATTATGACAGCCGTCGGAGTTATAAAGTAAAATGGCAGGCACAATGTCTTAAAGGTTCAATTTATGAATTTCTGAGATCTTCTAATAATTTGCACTTCCGAAACCCACACGTTTTAACATAACATGTTTTGCTCCCCACACAGACTTGATATGTAAAACTTATCAGAATCGGCTTTTTTCCTCTGAACTAAATTCCGATTTCAGGTTACAGGTTTATATTTTCCTTTGACACCGAAAGGGTTGTTCTTCCAAAGGTGGCAATCCTGATATCAGACTTTGGTCTATGTAGCCATACCTTTTCTTTTGGCTTGATGGAGCAGCTGATGTTTTGCAGCACCTGAGGCCCGTCTTCAGTGTATCTGAGGGAGGTATCTTGGAGCGTGATACCTCCATCTTGTGGCCAGTCAGGAGGCGGCTTATGGTCGGTCTCCAAGGGAGCCTCAGGCTCGATATCGATGTATTGACACACACGCTCCACAGATGTCATCTGAGTTTACAGAGGTTGACACTGGCATTGCCATTATTATGCTACTAATTTTGTCAAATGTACCATTCATATATGGATTTTCACTAGTCAAGCACAAATTTCGACCGAAATTTGTACAGGTAGATTTACCTGGTTTTCTAGCTCTGCACTCTGTCGAACCGCCCACTGAAATGACCCCGTTAAGCTGATGGCGTACGTCAGCGACAGGCCAACAATGCCAGAGTTCAGATCAAGGACTGAGCAAGCAAAACAACATTGTTTTGACATTTGTTATTTTGTGTTACATTGAGCGATTAATCTCGGTTTTACTGTAAAACCAAATGAGATCTTTTAAAAAACCCACCAATTAATGTGTACTACATTGTTGTCAAGATGAGACGCATTGGCAAATTGAAACATTTGAACGACAAACACCAAACAATTTACGATTCAAAAGGCCATGCTTTCAAATTGTGGAGACTTGCACAGATGGATAGAGTGGAAGAAGCCTCGCCCAAATATCGAAATTAAGTACACGTCGTAATACTGGCTTACTTTGTAATTATTGTCTCTGTGACGCTCTGCTAAACAAATACACAAATATGCACTTTTTGTAATGCTATCTGGGCAAGCAATCTTTTAATAAGAGTCATTGTAAATTGCAGCTTCCAAGAGAAGATGCATGTGACGATGACCACTGAAATAAAAGACCAAGTCATCAGAAAAGATGTAAAAGATGACAGGTATTATGGTTTTATCTTTAGTGCGGTCGCCTTACTTACGGCCAGCCGCCATGACGCTTGTGAAGCTAACTCCACAAATGAACAAGGTGCTAAAGAAATCCAGCTGCACCCCTAACCAGCGGGACGTGGCCAGGAAGAGGAACCAGGCCCGGGTGTGGCCGTCCAGGTACCCGTCGAAGTCCGCGATGAAGCGCCGCTGGACCTTGAACGCCCGGACAGTGCTTAGACCAGTCAGAGTGGCTGACAGGTGAGAAAACACCGGGCTGCGAGCTGCAAACAGGAACACAGTATAAGACAATATTTGTTATCTGAAACTAAGGGAGTGTATAACAGCGTAGTCATATTATACAGTAACAGGGATCCAAACGGAGTTCTATACTTGCACAGAGGGAATCTTGTACAATGGAAAACGGTGGAAATACCATCGTCTTTTACCAAATTAAATTAATGAGGAAACTCAGTTTGTAATAAAATCACGAATGCAAAATTAAGGTAGCTTCACACATGCACAACGACATACTTCTGTAATCTGGGACTCAGATGTTCTTTTCAACTTTTGTTCTTGCGCCTTTCATCTTCAGAAAAGAAATGCAAAAATCCTTCAAGGGTTGTATAAAAAACATTGCAAATGGAAAATATAAGTCTTCTCAAATAATTTGCGAAACTGTGTGAAGTACACATGCCTACGTCCTTTAAATCAGACATATATTGCTGCCAATGTCTTCAACTTTACTTCAACA
Organism: Acanthaster planci; assembly: GCF_054643075.1. Classification (NCBI taxonomy): domain Eukaryota; kingdom Metazoa; phylum Echinodermata; class Asteroidea; order Valvatida; family Acanthasteridae; genus Acanthaster; species Acanthaster planci. Next base: position 9,771,087 of record NC_141790.1, read on the forward strand.
GGTTTGTGACCTCTCCAATAAGATAAACTGACATACCTACTCCTTCTAGCCTCTTGACGTCTCGAGAAGAGGCTAAGTAGTATCTCCTTGTGAGGAAAAACACGATGGCGATTGGGATGGTGAAACCGAGGCAGAAAGGGTTGAAGATGGAAATCAAGGTGATAATGGCCAAGGTATTCACTGTGATCTGGACAGGAAGGTTAAAAATAAGCGAAAAATCACAATTTACGGGACAGAAAAAATAAGCTTATCAATTTTGATGCAGTCAAAAATTATTTGAAGAACTGCCACAAAAAAGTAAATTCATTTAAGGTAGGATGAAGAGGTTTGGGCTTTCGTCAGGTTTCCCATCGACACATTCAAATTAATGTTAATTTATATTCAAGTGTTCTCTTGAGTCTGAAAAAACCTTACCTGCAGAAAGTCTGTGAATGTTCCTGGCAAGACATCATCCATGAAGCCGATATCCTTGGCAAAGCGATTCAGAATCCGACCTAAAAATAGAACAATATATACTCAGTACCCCCAATCGTCTCTGTAATTTCTATAAAGTCGCAAGGAATAACGAACTAATATGAAAATGGTCCCTTTAACAGAGCATACACAGTCAATGCAGCATGTCACAATGTGAATCACTCATCCAAATGTGTCCAATTCTTGGCAAAGTACTACAAGACAAATACATGTAATTCCATTGACTTCGCACTATGGGCGCTCTAGCACGCAGTCGAGTCGTCTTACCCACTGGGTTTGTATCAAAGAACTGCATGGGCGCTCTGATTATAGAGGCGAACATTTGGTTGTGAAGAGCCCTGGAGGCCGTCACGAACAGGTGGAAGAACAGAAAGCTACGGACAAACAAGAGAAGCGTCGATCCTCCACACAACATGGCGAAAATTCTGACATAATACGACTGGTTGTCATATGTGGTCGCATTTTGGTTATCCTGTAGGAAATGCAAAACGGATGAGACAGACAGAAAATAAGTGGGAAGCAATTACATTAGTAAATGTCCCAGGTCTTTTTTAAAACGCAGTCTGGAACATGATCATCAGCTGACCTGATTTGTGGCCGCTAAATACTGCTCTTCCTCGTAGACCCACGTCGCCAGCCAGAGGTCCGTGAAAGTCAGGGCAGCCTGAGTCGGAGGCAAAGCAAAATATGAAAGTGTCTTGTTGATTTGCTGATCACAATGCTGTTTGAACACCTTGCCAGCTTACAGCCCGATTTAACATACTTCTTCGGGTGGAATTTCTTCACTGTTCACAAAAGGTCCAACGTGACAACACAATTTTTGTACCGCGGCAGACATAGACCACTGTATACTCCTCAATAGACCATTCTGATTTCTTTATTACTAACCTGTGACAGTCTTCAGATTTGAGGACTTAAATGTTTCATTAAAGTGTCAAGGTGGAGTTGGGATGAAATAGGCTTTGCAATTCTTGCTCAAACGTAGCTTCACGAATTTGAAATACTTGGACTTTCTTTTTAAGATTTGGTGGATATTCCTGGATAGGTCGCCTGGCACTGAAAATCTTATCTGCAAAGTACCTCACAAATTAATAGTCCTTGCTTCCCCAAAATGCTTTATTTCTATATGAAAACGTATAAAACTGAATTTTTGGCTATTAAGAGTTAAAACAGCAGTCTGAGGTTTTGGAGGACAAAAACACTCAGCAATGCTTTCGCTGTTTCTCTTATAAGACTATCGTGAGCCGGAAAATTCGTTTTTCAGCATCATGCAAACGATTCAATACATATATGTATGTATGATATTGACAGTAAGTAGGCATTCTCCGGTGTCACTCGCTCCCACCTTCATTAGGTCCCCTTTACTGAGTTGTATTTTTACCTGTGCACCAACCACGATGATCAGCCAGACGAGCAGAAAGAGGAATCCCGCCGCTGCTCGGAGGAACCGGATGTACACCATCCACTCAACTGTACCTACCGCCATCTCCTCCGGAGCAATGCCCACCGGTGTCTCAGCCTGGAACAAGGGCGAAGAGGACGTGCGAAAGGGCAGAAAGAAGAAAACAAAATGGAAAAATTGCCAAAAAAGAAAACGAGGCAGATACCAGCGCAGGAATCATCAAGAGTAGCAAAGACTCTTCAATGAACGTGAATTGTTTTATGTATAGATTATACACTCGGCAAAAACAAATGCATGTATGACAAAACAATGTGAATTTTTTTAACCAGGGTCAGCAATATCTATATCTTTAAAACTAGGACACCAACCTCATCTTGGTCTGGACAAAACGAAGTGTTGGAGCACGTTGATATTTTCCTTTCTCTCCTCCACCCTTCGAGGACCTTCTCCTTATCTCCAGTGCCGTCATCGTCCTCGGATTTCTTCTTCAGTAGGGCTGCAAAGTCTATGCCTTCCTTCTGCAACTCTTGGTAGGTTCCGTAACCAGATGCACTCCCCTGTCAAATTATGCCCCACCCCAAAGAAAAGCAACATGAATTATTACCAGAGTAATTTGGACAGCCCCTCAGGTCTAAGATTAGTATTCTGTACTGAAATGTCTCTGCAACCAGAAAAGTGAAATGTGGCAAATGGCTAAATATCTTCAATGGTATGAAACTAACTGAATGCTTTAGTATCCACAGATTTGTGAACCGGAAAATGGACACTTCAGTTTTGAAGTTTTCAACGGCTTTTAATTTTAATCCAAATTACCTGTTTCAGGATGAGAATCTTATCGGCTTTGTCCAGGAACTGCAGCTGATGAGTTACCAGGATCCGCGCCTTGTCCCTCATTTGATGAAGGATGCACCTTTGAAAAACCACCTTCATTATTTGACTCTTAAATCAAAAAGAGAACTTTAGATTTCTGCAAATAAAGCTTAATATATTGCTTAGATTTTTGTTTGTAATATAGTTTTTCCAACGTGCGAATCTGCACTGGCCAGACGTTGCAATACAGTACTTTACCGACACTTGGCAGAAATTGCCAGCAACTGTTGTGCTGTGCCGATCTTTAAATAAGCGAAGTTCAGATGGAATATTCTTCTCAAAGGATAGGATGTCAAAAAAGGATATCAAATTAAGAAGTGGATTCTATGAGAAATCGAGATGGCTTACCTTTCAAAGAGGTGTCTCCCAACCGCGGGGTCAACTGCACTCAGCGGATCATCCAGCAAATACACATCAGCATCACTGTACAAGGCCCTGGCCAGGCTGACCCTTGCCCTCTGACCTCCGCTGAGGGTCACTCCACGCTCGCCCACCAGTGTCTGATCTCCATGCGGTAACAGCTCAATATCCTATGGATACAAGATTCTTTAAAATCCTTGAAGCCAACAATTGAAGCAAACAATTGGCGTTTAAGCTTGGTACATGTTCCTTGCTAAAAAAAAAGCCTCACAAAAGAAGAATATGCAGTTATTCCAAGCTTTGGAAATCCAGTCAATTAGATTTTAATTTTTTCAATAGAATTTCCATTTTAACTTCAATAAGCTCCTATTTGGGGGGAAAATTTTGAACTCTTGGCAATCTTCTACACCTCTAGCTTCGTGAATGTAGTCTCTTGGTTTGAGCCTAAAAATTAACCCAGTGGAGCCCCTTTATTATCTCAAGAAAGACAAAATCATTTCATGTGATAAAAATTCTGTGTATCCCATTCAAATATTAATGATACGGGAGCAGATGTTCAGCCCAGGCTGAAACAATACCAGGATTTCAAAAATAGCCTCTGTCTGCTGCAAACCTACCCTGGTGAGCGCGCATTGCTTGATGACTTGCTTGTACTTGGCCGGCTCGTATTCACTCCCAAAGAGGATGTTGTCCCTGAGAGAGCCAGACAGGATCCAGGGTTGCTGAGCCGTGTAGCCAACCCAACCGGGTAGGGCGTTGACTCCTGATACGGTCGGAAGCTCCCCCAGCAGGGCCATCAACAGGGAAGACTGTCAAGGGAAAGTAAACAAAGCAGACATGATAATGATGGAAATCTTTCTTCAGTTTGGCATCTTGTCCTATATTTGTGCAGCATATATGTAGATATCAAGGGTGGTACTGACCTATCGTCCCACAAGAGAACTGATTATACATATAAAGGTGCCTAATGCCCGTGCAGTTTCCTATACTCTAGTGTTGTAAAGATATTAAGGCTGACATATGTCCATTGTCCCACAGGGCTGTATACAAGTAGATACATGCATATCAAAAGTATTGAGACTTTAGGTCCACTGGTCCCAATATACACTACGGGTGTATTTACAATGGTGCTGACTTAACACCACGCTTGTAGAGATATAGGCCTAGAATTAGGCCCTAGTATTCAAGACTCACCTTTCCACATCCGACGGGACCGACCACCGCGAGAAGCTCTCCAGGCTCAACGCGAAAACTGATGTCTTGAAGCACAGTGTTGCTTAAATCCTTGTTTTGAAAAAGTCAAAATAGAATGAGATTTCTCCACACAAAGGCACTTTAATTATACCAAATGCACGACACTGTGTTCACTGCCTAATTACAACTTGGGTGTGTGCGTCTGAAAGTGAACATAATGAGGCTACCAAAGAAATGTTCGCCAAACTACAAGCAAAACTTTTGTGGTGCCGCATAAACCATCTCCCTTCTCGCCGGAGTAATTGGATTAGAGAGGTACAGCAACGAATTTCATTTGTGAAGGCTTCATGTAACGGTACCTTGTTCCAGGAACCATATAAATTCTCCACAACAATTCCTTTCTCCTCTTCCGTTTCAAGAGAGGGTTCCGGCTTCTCAAGATCGTCATCTTCCTCCATCTCAGAGGGCCCAACGTAACCTCCAACCTCCTCAACTCCCTCGGATTGGATCAGATAGTTTGTACTGCTCATTTGTGCTTCTTTTTCCAGGCGCTGTGAGGCGTCCGTCCTTTCTTCCTCGGGGCTCTCATCATTAGTTTCCCTCGGCGCAAGAGCGCCATTTGCAGTTATCTCTTCCAACAGAATCGCGGACTTTTCCAATCCAACATTGTCGTTAATATCCACAGTGGCCTCACCGTCTTGTCTCTCAAGCTCTTCCATAAGCAGAAATTTCTGGTTATCAAAGGTAGAAATAGTTTGCATACGTTGTAAACACCTACAAGATCTCGAGACTCAATTAAGCACTGAATAATTTGGATGAGGAAGTGAAGGCTTCATCCCATTCAGAGTCGAGCTCTCTTATGGATTGATGTGGGAATAAACTTGGGTACTTTGTGGGCAAAAGTAACTGGGTAAAATACCCTACCCAACCCACTGCTTGGGTAACCATGACACTGACACCATTATATACACCCTCTCGAGACTCCATTTTAGTCTCTATGTGGAAATTAATTTCACAAAGATGATACTGGCGAGAACGCATTTTCGTCCCTTCGGGGAGTCATTAGCCGCACGATTCCTGAGGAATCCATGTATGGTTTTAGTGAGTCAGTGGCACTCACAAGATGGGAAATTTGGGTAGCCGTCTGTATGGGACATGATATTAACCACACATATTAGTTGGATGGGTTTTGTTCACCCAATAGGGAAGCTAGGATATTGAGGGTGTCATCGTGTTCTTCAGGTGTAGAGGACTGGTCGTTCTCGACATGGCTGAGTTTGACTCTGACAAAATTTTTTTCTGGATGTTAATTGTTGGCTCTTTTGTAAGCAACCAGTGGAGGTTTGGGGAGAATCTCCCTGAGTAGTGGGTTGCTTGAGATAAGGTGCCAATATTCCAAAAGAGCATTTCTGACATACTTGTGTTTCAGTTGTGGATGGTGTGTAGCGGTAAAGACGAGGGGGGGGGCTCTTTCTTTTCCATCGTCTTTCGTTCTGTGTGAATTAAAGATTTCCGTTGTTGGAAATCGATAGATTGCATCGACTTCTGAAATTCCGCTTGGGTATAGCCTCGAATTCGAAGTTTTTCTTTGAAACGTTGCACCTTTTATAGAAAGTCAGCCTCATTGTTTGTATTTCTGCCATATCTCAGGATTTCACCTTTGATAAAGCCGTGGAATATGTGTTGTGGATGGGATGAATTCCTTTCCAAAATTGGAATGTTTCCGTTGGTTTCGTGAATACTTTATTATCCAGGGTACCAGTTTTGCAGAAACGCGGACCTTTGAATATGGTAAGGTCCAGGTAGGTGATGGAAATTTCAGATGCGTCAAAAGTAGATTTGAGGGTGGGACACAATTGGTTCATATGGTGAACAAGTTGGGTGAAGGAATCAAGATGGCCGTTGTAGATGATGAGTATGTCATCTCTGAATCTTGCCCAGAAAAGGATTGCCTACGTTGTAAATACCTACAAGATCTCGAGACTCAATTGGGCGCTGAATAATATGGTTTGTAATCTGATATTCACATTAATTCAAAGCCTTCGAGGACGATGAGGTACTCAAGTTTATTCTTGGTTATTTTGGATAGTGAGAGATGACCATCCACCTCGTCCAAAGGTTTGAATTCTTATATCCTTACCTGAATCCTACGAATGGAAACGAGTCCCTCTGCCCCGTTCATCACACCCAACGGGAAGAATAAGGACAAGCAGAGTCGAGCGCCATAGAACAACGAGACCACCGGGTACACCTTGGACGACGTGACGGGGTTGCCGATTGAGGCGTAGACCACGAACGTGACGAATGTTGTCAGTAGGGTGGAATCGAACAGCAGAGCAAAGATTAGCGCTCGTAGGTAAGAGCTGTACAATATCTTGCGTATCTCCTTGCTGCAGACCAAAACAGCACAAGCAGAAATCGCTACATATTCTAATGTCTACCACAAAAAGACTGACAGGAACTATGCTCAACTTGCAGTGACAAAATGGAGAGATAATGGTCCAAAAAATCACTCCGTGAGTTCTCAACATTTTGAGCAGTAATGAATGATTGTCTCCAGCAAAATTCCTTGTCAATGTGAAACAATTGCTGTCGTGCATGTCCCATTGTTTCATTCCAGTTAAAACATTTTCAAAGGGCTTCTACGCGTTGTGCATGCATCCTTTTATTGAATTGTATTGTACAATTCCCGCAACCAAATTAAGAAACGATTCCTTGTATGAAATAATTTTTTGGCTGGTTTAAAATAGTATGCTATAATGACAATAAACTTACCCTCGGCTCTCGGCGACTAGTTTTCCAAAGGATTGTTCCCAAGCATAGATCTTGATGACGCGCATCCCGGATATCACCTCATTCATGATGCGGAGTCTTGCATCCGACAACAAGGCCGTCTTAGATCTGACAAGGAAGGGAGGAGGAAAGGCAGAAGGAACTTCGAGAGTGTAAAGGGACAAAAAGACAGAATGGACGTGAGCATTCAGGAACAAACAAGTATCTCCTGGCAAAGTAGATCTTACCTCAACTTGGAAAACAGCTTCCCCGTGTAACCCTGCAGGGGCGCCATCAAGATCAAGACGGAGAGGCCCGCCAGGCAGGAAACTCCGATCTCTCGCCAACATAAGACGAAAAGCACAGTCAGCTGGAATGGTGCTATCCACAAATATTGTACGAACACAAAGGCCTGCAAAACAGAACCATTATAGGTCCAGAGAATAGGGGGTGACAAAAAGTTTCGAAAGGCCAGTGTTCAAAGGAAAGCAGCTATAAAGCAGTATAAAAATATGTATGCAAACATTTCACAACATTTCCAGACAAAGGAACCACTCTGCTTTTGAGCATGTTTCGTGTGTCACAGGTTAAAATATTAGCCGGATAACGTATACCCCCGTTTATCTTAAAACTGTTTTCATTTCAATAACTTCATTATTGTTTATGAAGCTTGCAACCAATCATTTGAAAGGATCATTCGCGGGCCCCGCGGCTAACCTCAATCTATTGCTTGCCATAGCCGTGGTCAAGGAGGCATCTTATCGATGCTGTTCCTTTTCCCGCATTCATTACAGAATTGAAACTCCACCACGCCTAGCAGGTGTCTTTCAAGAGATAATAAGAACCAAAATCATAAGCCTGCTCTACCAGAATGGACAGGAACTTATGAAATTTGTTCACTAGTGTAGCTATTTTAACTATTCGACCTCTGAACTGGCTGGGCTAAGCCATCTCATGGGTTCGTAGGAGACGGCAACTGGTGAAATGTTTCTCATAGGCTTCATCTAGATGTATTTTGTAGTAGAGTAAAGCTTAGGTCTCTGTTCCTTTATAATTCGTGGGGACACGCTGATAAAGTGATAAGACCTGTTGTTCGTGAAGCCTGTTTCCGACCCTCAGGCTACTTACCTGATCGAATCTGTTGACGTCATTTGATAGGATGTTCACAAGTTGACCGATTGTGGTCTCACCGAGAGCGAGGTTGCTGAGCTTCAAGGCCTACAGCAAAATAAATTTGACAATGACAGGTCTAAAATGACAGTGCAACGTCTTTTGTATATTGATTGCACGTCATGTTTTGCCTGCGTATCCGTATTTGGACAAACAAGGTGGAGCCCACTGGATTCTGGGAGATGCCGCCCAGAGCAAAGAAAACAAAGACCCATTACCTTTCTGAAGACAAGGGCCGAGCAAGCAGTTCTGAGTCTCATCCCCGTCAGGCCAAAGCCGAAGAAGCAGCAGTGGTGAGTGACGATGAGACATAGGGAAGACAGAGAGAGACCGGCGGCTTGCAGGTAGGCCTCAGTGGTTGATACAAGGTCCGTGGAGAAGTACAGAACCAATCGTGCCAACATCACCGGCTGGACCATCTTCAAGAAGACCTCCTACGAACAATGTCCTTGACCAGAATAATTACAATTAACACTAACAGAGCCGGGGGCAGAATCCACCCCTCCTACGACATTTTCTTTGATATCGTTGCAGTACATTTTTTGCAGGAGTGCAGCATTCAAGAGTTGTTGGAGTAACTCTTTGCAGTCATTGAGACACCAATTGGTGAAAATCGAACACACTGCGAGTTATCTTCCAGCGTCCAAAATGTTACACAGTATTTGCAAATTATTCAAGAATTGTTTCTTAATGCTCACGCCAATACATTTTTTTTTGTCTGACACCTTAAAGCATCTTTTTTCGGTTGTTTTTGCTTCTTCGGTTTTGAGGCTCCATCCAAAATGATCTCTTCAACGCTAAAGGAGTTATCCCATCAGTGGAAAACATTATTATCAAAAATTGAGCAACAGTTACGTTACCTCAAAGAAAGCGGGCAAACCGTATAACATGAACTTCACACCAAACGCTCTAATCAACGCCCAGCAGAGGGACGGAGGCCTCCCTGTGACATTACTTGTTTCCAGTTCTTTATTCCATTCCCTAGCAACAAAAGTAAAGCATTCGGTGGCTGTTAACAATTGTAATGGCGTTAAGAAAACCCCACAAAGATATTCATGCAGTGAACCCCAATACTTTATTGGGGGAAATGTCATTCTGTTGGTCAGAGTGTTTATAGTAAGTACATTTGTAATGGTAATTTACATTTATAGACGAAGTGATCAAATGCTTTATTATACACAGGGAATACAGACAGACAGTCGGGTTAATTCGCAGCCAGGCAGACCTTAACAGGGTGCCGTCCACAGCCGCGGCTTTGTGTGAGGATTAGTGCATACCACACTTACAGTCACCCATCCTTACACAGCTATACTTGGGGATATTTCCTTTGTTCTCGTGTACAAAACTCCCACACAACACGCAAAAAAAATTAAATCACTCCAATTTAAACCAAATTCACTTTCCTGGGTTGAAATTTCGACCGTATGTCCCATATAATAAAACACTTCAATTTGCGAAAAAATTCCCCTTTTTGAGTTATTTCCAGATATCAGTTTCGTGGGATACCAATTTTACAAGGTAAAAACTGGCCGTGTGGGGTAATTCCCATTGTTCCGGTACCCCACAAGGCCCCATGTATAAGCAAACACCAGTGTGTATTTGCTTGCAACTGGGGACCCCTATTGTTCCACTTTTGTTGGACTTCAACCCCTTCTCGCTGGGATTCTTTTGACCGTGGCTGCTGGGCTGTGGTATGCCCAGTATGCAAAGCTCTGTGCAGCAGCAGGCCCCATGGAACCAGCAGCTAGCTGCATGGTGAATAGTGTGTGTGTGTGTGTATGTACAGTATGTATGCTTCTTCTTCAATGGATGAAGACTGCATGGAATCTTGCAAGAACTGAAAAGTGCATTTTTTTCAACATCCAAAATTGACTAAGCATGTGCAGACGACTGAGGGCACTTTTGCCTTGATGTAAATCCAGGAAAAGACTACTCAGTTTATGTGTCTTCATCAGAATGTATTCTCAGTATATTTTGTTACATTTACCATAGAGCAATGCTGGAAAGTACTTGATCTGTATTTGGAAAGGGGACCAACCATGCACTGATTTTTGAATGAAAAAATCAAAACCAATTAAAGAAATAACAAAAGTATAAATGCAATACACCCACGGACACTGGGGGGATCGATGCAAATGCAATACACTCATGGCCATGGGGGGAATCCTTTCCTTTAATCGTCATGGAAGCAACGAATGCTTGAAAGAATGGTGAAATCATTTGAAATAGTACTTATTAAACCAGCAAGACTTGCTTACCTTTCGAGTTTACTCACTAACACATTCGCAGAGTCTTCCGGCAAAACATCATACAAGTCTTCCTCGACGAGAGGTCTCTTATATCCTCGACGGAAGAAGCCAAACATCCAGCTGCAAAATCAAACAGGAACGCCATTATTATTACTGTTATATTTTGCGAAAGGCTGGATTTGGATTTTGGTTAATCAAATGATAATCAGTTATCTTGATAGTTTCTTTAGGCCTACATGGGTAAATATTGAAATGTTTGTTTCGTTTGGATAAAGAGTAACATTGTTATTTCACATTATAAGTACTGAGCGGTAAATTTCTTGCATGCACTTTGATTAAATCAGTAAGTTATGAATTTCTCAAATCATTTATTCAATGGATTGTCCTTTGTTTTTGGTTCACTGCTAAACAGCTGACAGTTACAATGAAATTGAAGCATATGGCAGTTCAAATCAGACACAATTTTTAAAAAAAAATCAGGACAGCGACATGAGCAGATAACCGACGGTGATATTCAATGAAATCTTTACAAGCAAAATTTTACAATACCAAAACAAGAAAAACAAGAATAACAAATGTAGAAAAATAATAAGAACCGAGAAAGAGAATCAAACAACCTTCTAACTTCAATGAAGGTTGAAATCATCATAAAAAAATAAAAACAAAGAACAGCAAAATGAAAAAAGAATTCCAGAGAACTGTTCGTATGGCAAAACTAAAACTTATTAAAATGCTGAGAGAAAATGATAACTTGAACGTGATAAAATCCTTAATTTCCGAAACAGTTTTACTAGGAGATATTAAAGCGTTGGTGAATTTCGAATGAGATGCTTCAGAGTCGGAGAAAAAACAAAACTACACTTTACACAGATTTTTTCTCAGAGCTCTACCTAACTTCATAGAGTGACTTCACAGGAGTAAATTAACACGTACAACTAGCGTATGCCTGTGTGGCATAGGCCTAACTATTCTGTGGTGACTGGATGCAGTGGGGTGTCATGAGGATGCCGGTGGTAGATTCAGCTGGGCGCTCATGCGGGACGGGGTCCAGCAGGTCACTGAGGAGTGTCAGTTGGGCATAGGTTAGGGCGGGGTGAGGTGGCAGGGGAGGTATAGAAGACCCATAGGCGGGGTGAGGTCGTCCTTGGGTATATAGGGCCCATTGGACTGGGAGGGGAGCATGGGTTGTCAGGTGTCACTGATGGAGAAGCCGATGCCTTGGGGAACGGTATCGTGTTCGACAATCTCCAAGGCTTCTCTGATGCGTCTTGCGTACCGGTGCTCAATGCTGATTATGAGGTGGGCTTGGTACCAGTTGATGCAGTGATCTGCAGAGTGGGAATGCTTGACTATCGCTGACTTGTCGTACTCTCCTTTCCTGTCATAAGCTTGGTATTCTTTGAGTCTGGTGAAGAGGTCCCCACCAGTCTCGCCAATATATACTCTGCCGCATCAGCAGGGGATCTTTGGTGCGGATCTTGTCAGTCCTTGTAGGATGTCAGCATGCCGTGGATCCTGAGAGGGGTTGTATGGAATACCTTGGTGTCATGCTTGCTCGGGATACACTGGATGTGGTGGGAAGTACAACCTTGGTAGGGGAGAGAAACAGAACTACGGGCCTTATCTAGTTGGCTTTGGGTATAGGAGACCCTTCGGCTGGGAGGGGATCTAGGTCTTGGGTCTTTAATCTTGATTTGCTGGGGCTTGTACCCGTTGCGTTGAAGCTGCTGTGGAGATGTGGTGCAGTTTTTCAGCGAGGTGTTCCTTGTCGCATATATTATAATCCCTGTGAACAAGGTTACGATTGACAAGATGACTCGATCTTGGGGTGATGGAAGGAGGAGCTGTTGAGGTATCTGTCGGTGTGAGTGGGTTTGCGGTACACCTTGCGGGTGAGGCGACCATATTGACTTCTGGACACCTCAACATTAAGAAAGGAAATGCTGCCATTTCTTTTTTGTTCCATGGTGAACTGGATGTTGTTGTGAAGCCCGTTGAGGTGATCCAAGAAGAGTCAGAGGTTGTCTTGCCCGAGCTGTCAGGTGACAAATTTGTGTCATCCACATACCAGAGCCAGATCTTGGGAACGTTGGTCTGCGGTGGCGATAGCGGTCTGCTCAAATATTTCCATGAATATGTCAGCCAGAACCGCCCACGAGAAAATTCCCATTGGATCCCATGGGCTTGGGTGTGTCGTGATTCCGGAGGGCTTGGTTAATCTCGAGACGGACCTCATCGGCAGTGGACTTGTCAAGGCAACGGGGAGTGGGTTCGGTGGCTGAGATAATCTCTTCCGTAGGTAAGGACCAAGGGGCTAGCGCAAAGTTCAGGCCAAGGGTAAGAACTTTCTCCTCGTTGGATTAGAGGGTGCACCTCATGTTAACGACCGTATGCTTGGTGAAGGACTCCTTGGGTCGAAGATGGAGCAGGACCGAACATCTCATAGGGTTAGACTGCTGAGATCCAGTGAGCCAAAAACTTGACTCACAATTTAGGGTATGGAAGCGTTTCCTTGCAAAATACTGAAACCTTCAGACCATGCGTCTCATGAGGCTTGTGCACAGGATGTCTTTTGTCACGTCCGTATATGTCATGCATGTAAAAACCTCTATCCCAGTCCATGGTAACAGTGGTGCTATATCTCTTCTCCGTGATTGAACTTTTATCACTTTAATTTCCTTCCTCTATGCTATAACATAAAAGCCAGAAGACGGGAAGTCTTCTATGCGTGGATAACTCCATTATATTAGCAGGAACTCGAAAATAACCTGGAAATTAACAGATCACCAATATGCAAAGGCTACATGTATTTCAAACCAACTTACATGAAGAACGCTTTAGAGAAGATTCCTGCCTTTGACAGTGGATGTGTCCGTCTCCCGCTTTGGCAAGGTGCCTTATAAGGCTCGGTGACCCTGTACTCATGAGAACCCTTGCTATCGCCTGCTGAAGAAGGCTTTCTGTGTTGGGCCGCCATTAGAAATTGGGTGTGGGGCTACCTGCACGAGTGCTCCGATAAACCGTATGGACGAACCACGGATGAATAATATTACATATTGGCCTACATGTATTTGGTTCGGCTGCAAACCGGAGCCATAGTCTAATAGCCGTGGAACGTCCTTGGCCCACTTGTTACGTTAAGCGCACGTTCACTCCCCCCACTTAGTTTTGCTTACTGTTTAGGGACGAACCTGACCCTTAGCGCAGCCTTTGTGGTGGAAACGAGATGTTTGATGTAAATCTTTTGTTATTTAGTCATCTAAAGCAGCAGCAGCCTTTTTCAATCGGCTCAGATGTTTATTGCGATGGTCATGCTTTGTTGATCGTGCGGGTCACCTCGAAATCGATTTGTAAGTAGCGAGCCTACACTTATTGATCCTGCTAGGGGGTTTAGGTAACGTGCCAACCTGTGGTGTACTAAAGCTCCAAAAATCTACTTGACAGTTTGTGCTTGTAGCCTTATGAAATTGCTTGAGCGGACCTCATCGTTGTGATCAGAACAAGCATTTTTCTCTGTTTGCCGTATGGCTTCAACGGACCTAAAATTACGTGTGTTTTTAATTACCACTGCAGGGGACTTTAAAAATGCGTTGTTTAAAATGGTGCTGACCACAAAAATTGATTAGTAAAAGCTATCATATACAACATCAATAAATACCCATATTTCAAACAGTCAGGGAATATGCTCACAAGTTTCTCAGGTGTTCAACCTGAGAATAGGGCCTATCAAATTTAAGCTCACTATCCCACCTTTCATTTTCCTTTCAATTATCACTTTCAATGATATTTCTCTGCAGAGATATTCAACCCTCAAATCAGTCTTGGAGGGCCATCTTAAATTTGAAAAATTGATGCCTAGAGCTCAAATGCAAAATTGAGCGACTTGGAGGGCCCGTTGGGTCAGATGCTTTCAGAAATACAAGCAGTCCCGCTGCTAGATTAATTCCATCCAGTCCGCGTAGGCAATATAGTGGGCCAATTTACTGGCCTAGAAGCTTTTGTATTGAAGGTCCATTAATAAAACAAACCACAAAGTTCACCTGGAATCACAAAGTTTACCTGTAAGGTAAACTGCCTTTACCTTGCGGGTAAAAGCAATTTACGTCCTTAACACTGGATTTGGTAGAAGATTTTAATACCAAATACGCTTATAGCTCATTGTGTATGTCGCATCAACAACTTTACTTCGTGCGTTCCTCACTCGCAGGGTCTATATGAGTTGCAACAACAGAGGAAATGGCAAGACTGATGTCAAAAGTATCGGGCTTGACCCTTTCAAAGTCCCGGACAATTGTTGCTCGTTCAGGGATTCATTATCACAGGCCTCCCGTATCATGTCAGCTTCCAGGTAAAATGAGATAAAAATGTTCATTACACAACCGCGACGCTACTTCAGAACATCTACGTGACTACTTTGAAGAGCCGGGCTTTTTCTGAAATTTAAGTAAATGTTCTACGTTTCATTGTTCGTGTTGAGCAGTGTCATTTTTTTTTTGCAGGAGACTACTCTTTGAATATTACACGTGGTGCAGTGCTATACCCCTTGATTCTTACTCTAGATGTTGGCTGGAGCACGATCTCCTATAGTGCTTGTGACAAGAAGGGAGTTTCGACATTGAAACGATCTGTCCAGTGTGGAAATGTAAACAGGTCACATGCAGTAACTTTTGAAAGTGGTATTTCTCCTGGGCGAGAACGTAACTCGCCGCAGGGCATTAGTCTGGAAGTACAAATGAGCGAGTGGGTGAACATCGACGCAAAGTGGGCCTTCAGGCGATAGCTATATTAAGCTCTTTTGTCACGAGTAGGGATGTTTGCGCGTTTACGTGATTTAGTGCCAGTTTTAGTGGGAATCATTTTCTGCTGCTGTCTACATCTTTAAAATTGGATGAAAACTGTAACGTTATTGGTATCTAAGTGAAAAATAAAGGTCGCTCTTAAACTGAAATTACTGAGGGTCATGAAAAAAACCTTGTTCTCAATCTGTTGTCATGTGCCAATTAAAGCTGTTGTGAAATACTGAAATCAAAATTTGTCTCAAATATCACATTTTAGCTTTTTGGAATTAATATAGCATATCACAAGGGGAAATATTGGATTTAAGGTTAAACAAGGATTGCGATCAAATTTTACACCGCATAAGCCTTTTTAAGTCCCACGAAAAGCCTACGTAGTGTAAAGGTTAATGAAATCCATATAGATGTGCCTTTGTGTCTCAGTAATTTCAACGACCCACAACAATACATTATATTTCACGAGTTTGTATGCTTCATTCGCTACAATATTCAGGGCTATTTGATACATTTTACTGTTTAATTAAAAATTCCACAAAAGAGTATGCAAATTAAAAGGGATGAATAAATTGTCCAACACCGCATTGGGATTTACGACCTTAAATTCTGTAACACCGACGCAAAGTTTTCTTTCCAGACTTATGACAGAAGCAACACGTTCATCGCTCTGTTTCTCTGATGTGCAGTTGAAATATACTTTTCATTAAAAGCAAAATGGTTTCAGACTTTTTTAGTAGAAGGGGTGTTACTCCCAGGACATGTAAATGACATGTAAATACATGTCATTTACATGTCTGAACTACTAAAGCCACTGTTGCTGTACCTCGTGATTCGGAGCAAACTGTTCCTTAGTAACATAAGAGACGCCTTGCAACAATACACTGTTCTCAATGGATAAGAAAGGCAAAAAGGAACCAGTCCATCCCAGAGATGGTGGTCGCTATGCAAAAGCTTGCCCTGAATCACAAAGTATAGCAACAGTATACCCAGCGAGAAATGAGACCGAAGGGTACCCCCCCAACATGTCCAATCCTTATACACATTCCAGACTATTGTTACTTAACACGTCCCCCCCCAAGATGTCTGAAAGGAATTCCCCAGATTCCTGTGAGACAATGACCAGCACAAAGCGGGGGGGGGGGTTCTCTCCGTCTCATACCTTGCTGCATATGAGCAACAGTGTCTTTAGTCTGAGGAATTCAAATTGTTACGTTTCTGTACACTCAGATAACACAGGGTACCAGACTTTATTCAACTTTAACTCGCAAGTTGCTTATTGGAGTGACCGCGCGGCATATTCAATACAATGGCCTCCAACTTCAGTCCGTTCATTAAGTGCATTCATGCACAGTGCTGAAGTTATACATGGTGTGTTTAATTATTGTATCACTGCACCAATGTATAGCTTTGGCAGATCATTTGCAAAGTCTCTGATTTGAGCTGCATGTGCACTGAACATTCTGCAGTTGAATGAGCGAAGATTTCTGTGAACACACACTGAATATTGAAGTGCTGCCCGTTGGGTAACCCCAAACGGTTGAAACTGTCTGTTGTATTAATTACCATTGCGTGTAGATAGATCATAATAATTGAAACATAACACATGTATGTCTCTGCTCTGCAGAGGTTTGGTTTTATTTCTTTTCTTGCTTGGAGTAGGTTTTGTTCTCCTAGTAGTCAAGGGATCAGAAATTTTTTTAAGCAGAAGTTGGAAGAAAAAGCCTGAGTTCTGACTCTACTGGCTCCAGAAACTGCGTCTCACCTAAATGATCTCCAAGCACACGCCAGACACCCCGGGCACCTCACCGCGTGACACCACATTCATTTTCACACTGAACCACAACCTTGTTAGTGAAATCTTAAACGCATGCAGACATGACAGCCTCGCATCTGAAAAAAAAAATTCAATTCAACAACACTTATTTCTATTATTCCATGTAGAATATAACAAAAATGCAAGTAAAAATGATGACAATAGAATATATTCAAGGAGTACAGATGCGAAAAGAATAAAGCAAACCGAAAGAAGCAGCCGCATGGCAATAATGGAGGTATTATCAGAAAGAGAAGGTCTTGTATAGACATGCGTTGAACAAAACAGGACAATACGGGACAGTAGGACGGGACAAAACAGCGGACAATTCAGTTAAGAGACGGGCTTAAATCTTAACTGGGATGGACAAAAATTAAGTGAGGCAACATAGATGGCTCATGACAAAAATGTTAGGACTGAATACAGAAGAAGCTATTCTAGATGACTCGAGACAAGGTACTTTTTGAACCTTTTAACCAAGCCAGAGATAACCGCGATTTGGTAGTGTTACCGATATTATTCCAAAGACGTGCGTGGTCTGTGAAATCTGAGGGTGTGCATGAAGAGAATAAGTGGTGCGTGTATATGGAAGAGGCTGGAGCGTGATCTAGTATAGTGATCATGCATGGATGTGAGTAATTGGTGAAATAAGAGGAGAACGCATTAGGCAAGAGATTTGCATATACTTATACCTGAAAACACCAGTTTATGAATATCCATGAGTGTGAGAATGCGCAATGAAGCAAGTACTGGTAGCTATAATTAAATAAATGCAATTTAAAGGCGGTTTTATTTTACAATTTGTTCTATCATTATTCAAACGCAGAAATGCTACAGCAAATTAACGTCGTTGTTCTGTTGTTAGTCTACCCAGTGTTTTTAAAATAAGAAGCTTTTCTCTTGGTACCTCAACCATTTGGAAAAAAGTAATAATTACATAATAAACATCTTCCTATGTGCATGTAATGAATGCTTGATATCATGCAAAATTTAAACAAAATCTTCAGTTGGGAACGGGGTGCTCCTAAATCAGTTTGTGAAGCATACCAGGAAATCCACCCATAAAAATTGCAGACATTAAAAGACAGCCGGCATTTTAAAGAACGCAAGTACAACTCTGTCATACCAAACAACATATTTTACAGTAATCCACGGTCAGTGAACGAGTAAAATTGCACACCAGTATGACGAGCGGCATTGACTTTATCGCATATCACTTCAAAAGTTTTAAATTGTTTGTTGTCACTTCGGGCCGATCGATATTTTTCATGTTACAAAAAGACCGGTATATCAGCGTCTTCCAGGTTAAGGGGAAGCTTTTTCCGCATGTTTGTCAGCAGCTATCTGGAAGAGTTTGGCCGTTTCAGCCTTGCCTGTCTCTTTGACCATCCTGGTGAAGGCACTGCCCTCCTTGTGGAGCAGAATGTAAGGCTCGTCAAACTCGATCAGACGACCAGCATCAAGTACCTGGAAAAGGACGAGATCGAGCTGTGAGCGACATGAATGAGCCGAGTTGATATTTCAAAAAGGGTAAGGCCATTCAGGAACAAACCACATTATGCAAGTCGGGGGGCGACCCCACGCCTGCGCGTGGCTGTTCCTGAATGACCTTGGAGGCGCTTCATTTTGAGCATGCGTTGTTGGAATACAACACCTCAAGTAGTCAAAGAGGTGGGTTGAGATGAATGTTACGATGAATATTACAACATTATATTATGTCTATTGTGCTTTACTTTACTTTATTATACTTAACATGCAGTGTGTGGACTCAAAATGTGATTAAAGGAGAATGTCTGAAGGAGAGTTCCAATTGGGGATTACAACGGTGCACCTTCCATTGAAAGCCTCTTACCATGACCTTGTCGGAGTCCATGATGGTGTTGAGGCGGTGAGCTATGGTTAGGACCGTGCAGTGCTTGAATCGCTGTCGGATAGTTGCCTGGATCAACCGGTCAGTTCTATAAATGCAATAGAGGCAACAGCAGTCACACGGAAGAGCTTAAACACTACCAGCCGATTACTTATAACTGAGAATAATGACTGTTTTTGTACGGTAGACAGACCTCATGTGGGTCACTGTCACGACTGAAGAAGTCCTATAAAAACAGAAAACACTGACTATTTCCTTGCCACAGCAACGAACCATTTCCATATTTTAAAAAGGCAAGGTCATTCGAGAAGAAGCACCCGACATCACACACATACCTGTTTTACATGGAAAGTGTAGACACTCTTTTGTTCTCCTGTGGTTAAGGAAACTCGAGGAAAATGCTCCTATTTCTCCAACCAGGATAACTCCTTCGAGGTGGATTTTTGATGATGATTTCCTGGGCTGTTCCTCTTCATTTTGCCACAAATAATCTTGACCCCAAAATGCCTCTGAAACTGTTTTTCAGAGAGGGGAAAACATTGTGTGGACGTTTGCGAGTCCATACAACGCCATCGCACCCTACATTATGCGGACTTCTTTTGTGGACAGGTCCACACTATATATGCCACGCCTGCACACCAGTCCGACCATGTCAGCGTGTGTACGTGTCAGCTACTGCCTTGCTGCCATAGGACCGACCTCGCACACACAGATATGGATGCTCTTTGGTACGACTGACTTCACCTTGAGCTGTTAGATGTAACTCTGACCTTTGTCGTAGTATGAAAGCGAAACAAGCACGCTCACCTGATGTCCACGTTGGCCGTGGCTTCGTCCACTATCAGGATCTTGTTCTTACGCAGGATGGCCCTGGCCAGGCACAGCAGCTGTCTCTGACCTACGCTGAAGTTGGTGCCTCCCTCTGTCAGGACTGCCTCCAGCTTGTCAGGAAGCTCCTCCACTGCTGGCTTCAACTCCACCTGTCGACAAGTTTTGTTTTGGTTTTGGGTTGGTTGAGAATGCCAGGAAACAGGCTTCATGGTCAGTGTAGGAATGGAATTCGTACACAGGACTTGTGCGAAAGTAGAGGAAGGATATTTTGATTCAGAATTGCTGAAAATCGGGACACCTCATTTTTTCATCCACATTTCTCAGATTTATTTCGAATTTCCAATCGTCTATCGGAATGATTCAAAGGAGTTGAACTTGATTATGATAATTATGCCAAGCAGTTCATGCTTCATAATTCGAAGTGGGCATACTCAAACACATCGCCTGCGTAGAATTCTTGTAAAAAATGGCCTAACTGAAAATACGTCCAATCCTGCCTGAAAAGTTCTCTTCAAGTACAAGTAGCGCACACCTGTTTGATCATAGTGTTGTCACGTTTGACGAGAATTTCTATAACAGCTCGCTTCACCCAACGTTTTGTAATCAACACACCTCTTCAATGGCTCTCCATATGTCACAATCAGCATGCTCATCGAACGGATCCAGGTTCTTCCGCAGTGTCCCGCTGAACAGAATTGGATCCTGTTTAAATTGAAAATCAAAAAAATGTCAATACAGCAATATGTTTTTACCATAGGGTAAACATAATTTTACCCAAGATAGGTAAACCATTCGTGTTGGTTGAGAGCCCATCATATCACGCGGACAGTCTTACAAAAACATTAAGAAGGCGCCGACTCGCACGGCCGGCGGCACAAACCATAACATGGCTGGAGGGTTGTTGGAAAAAAAATTGTGAAAAAATTTTAGGAACCAATTTTTTCCAATGTGGAAATTTGTCTCAACTCTGGACTCAAAAGATGTGCATGAATAACAATAAAGAAATGGGAGAAATAGGGGAATAGACGCAATTAATTAAAGAGCCAGAGGCCAGGGCATTAATTGCGTCAATTCTGCTGAGCCAGTCGTAAGTCTTTCAGACCAACAAACCAATCTGTTTCACAAAGTGGATGGAAATATACAGGCCCTACAGGCTAGTTGACCTCATTTTGCCAAGATGCCTTTCTGTAACTGGCATGATTATAATACATCACAATAGCCTGTCAATGACTTTGACGAAAGACAATGCGACCACGACAAGCTCACTGGTGTCCGACAAGTGCAAAATAAAGTACTCTACAACGCAGAGAGTCTGTGCTCTCGGAAAAACCGAGGCTTTTTGAGCCCAGTTAAACTTGTGCTCATAATATAAACTGGACCATTCACCTGTGGGATGAAGGAGACCTTCTTGCGGAGATCATGCAGCCCGATCAGCGTCGTGTTGACACCGTCTATCATGATGGTGCCCGTGGGTTCGGCAAGTCGCATCAATACCGTCATCAGGGAGCTCTTTCCAGCCCCAGTCCTGCCCACGATGCCCACCTG
Organism: Acanthaster planci; assembly: GCF_054643075.1. Taxonomy (NCBI): domain Eukaryota; kingdom Metazoa; phylum Echinodermata; class Asteroidea; order Valvatida; family Acanthasteridae; genus Acanthaster; species Acanthaster planci. The sequence goes on from NC_141790.1 coordinate 9,792,430, forward strand.
AAAGCCGAAACGATCAGTACTGGTCATTTTAATACCAGCTGTAATTTGCTTACCGTGAAAGCTTGATGAGTTTGACCTCAATCCAGCTCGATGTACATAATCAACCAAGGTTTCTTGCACAAGTAGGTATCGGAACTGCTGTTGTTTTCAACCATTATGACATCCATCGGAGTTATAAAGTAAAATGAAAGGCACAATGTCTTGAAGGTTCAATTTATGAATTTCTGAGATCTTCTAATGATTTGCACTTCCGAAACCCATAAGTTTCAACATTTCTTCATGTTTTGTCCCCCACGCAGACTTGATGTAAAACTTATCAGAATCGACTTTTTCCCTCTGAACTAAATTCTAATTTCAGGTTACAGGTTTATATTTTCCTTTGACACCGAAAGGGTTGTTCTTCCAAAGGTGGCAATCCTAATATCAGACTTTGGTCTATGTAGCCATACCTTTTCTTTCGGCTCGATGGAGCAGCTGATATTTCGCAGCACCTGAGGTCCGTCTTCAGTGTATCTGAGGGAGGTACCTTGGAGCGTGATACCTCCATCTTGTGGCCAGTCAGGAGGCGGCTTATGGTCGGTCTCCAAGGGAGCCTCAGGCTCGATATCGATGTATTGACACACACGCTCCACAGATGTCATCTGAGTTTACAGAGGTTGACACTGGCATTGCCATTACTATGCTACTAATTTTGTCAAAATGTACCATTCATATATGGATTTTTACTAGTCAAGCACAAATTTTGGTCAAAAGTGATACAGTTGGACATACTTGGTTTTCTAGCTCTGCACTCTGTCGAACCGCCCACTGAAATGACCCCGTTATGCTGATGGCGTACGTCAGCGACAGGCCAACAATGCCAGAGTTCAGATCAAGGACTGAGCAAGCAAAACAACATTGTATTGACATTTGTTATTTTGCGTTACATTCAGCAATAAATCTCGGTTTTACTGTAAAACCAAATGAGATTTCTTAAACAAACCACCAATTATTGTGTACTACATTGTTGTCAAGATGAGACGCATTGGCAAATTGAAGCATTTGAACGACAAAAACCAACAATTTACGACTCAAAACCCTAGGCCAGAAACACGCATGCTTTCAAATTGTGGAGACTTGCACAGATGGATAGAGTGGAAAAAGCCTCGTCCAAATATCGAAATTAAGTACACGTCATAATAACTGGCTTATTTTGTAATTATTTTCTCTATGACGCACTGGTAAACAAATACACAAATATGAATTTTTTGTAATGCTATCTGGGCAAGCAATGTTTTAATAAGAGTCATTGTGAATTGCAGCTTCCAAGATAAGATGCATGTGACGATGACCACTAAAATGAAAGACCAAGTCATCAGAAAAGATGTAAAAGATGACAGGTATTTTGTTTTTATCTATAGTGTGGTCGCCTTAAACTTACGGCCAGCCGCCATGACGCATGTGAAGCTAACTCCACAAATGAACAAGGTGCTAAAGAAATCCAGCTGCACCCCTAACCAGCTTGACGTGGCCAGGAAGAGGAACCAGGCCCGGGTGTGGCCGTCCAGGTACCCGTCGAAGTCCGCAATGAAGCGCTGCTGGGCTTTGAACGCCCGGACAGTGCTTAGACCAGTCAGAGTGGCTGACAGGTGAGAAAACACGGGGCTCCGAGCTGCAAATGTGATCATAAGATATGACAATATTTGTTATCTGAAATTGTTAACGGACTGTATGACAGCGTAGTCAAATTATACAGTAAAATGAATCCAAACGGAGTTCTATACTTGCACAGTGGAAATCTTGTACAATGGAAAACGGTGGAAATACCATCGTCGTTTACCAGATAAAATTGTTAAGGAAACTCAGTTTGTAAAAAAGTAACGAATGCAAAAGTAGCTCCGGGCATTTACGACGACATACTTTTTTCAAGATGTATTTTTTGCGTTGGGGAGATGTTAATTATATATATAACGGTTTTTTGCCCTTACCCAACGTATATTAATAAGCACTGTATGCTCAGTGCTTGTCCGAGAGGGTAAGGGCAAAAACCGTTTTATATATATAAACGACATACTTCTTTAATCTGTAAATCAGATGTTCTTTTCAACTTTTTTCTTGCGCCTTTCATATTCAAGCAGGAAATTCAAAATCCTGCAAGGGTTGTATGAAAAAACATTGCAAATGGAAAATATAAGTCGTCTCAAATAATTTACGAAACTGTGTGAAGTACACATGCATACGTCCTTTAAATCAGACATATATTGCTGCCAATGTCTTCAACTTTACTTCAACAGGTTTGTGACCTCTCCAATAAGATAAACTGACATACCTACTCCTTCTAGCCTCTTGACTTCTCGAGAAGAGGCTAAGTAGTATCTCCTTGTGAGGAAAAGCACGATGGCGATCGGCAAGGTGAAGGCGAGGCAGAAAGGATTGAAGATGGAAATCAAGGTAATAATGGCTAAGGTATTCACAGTGATCTGGACAGGAAGGTTAAAAAGAAGCCAAAAATCACAATTTACGGGACAGAAAAAAATACGTTTATGTGGTTATCAATTTTGATGCAGTCAAAAATTATTTGAAGAACTGCCATGAAAAAAAGGAAAGTCATTTAATGGACGTTGTAGAGGCTAGGGGTTGCGTCGGGTTCCCCATCGACACATTTCAAATTAATGTTAATTTATATTCAAGTGTTTACTTGCAGTGCTTCATTAAGCAATTCCATTGAGTCTGAAAGAACCTTACCTGCAGAAAGTCTGTGAATGTTCTTGGCAAGACATCGTCCATAATGCCAATATCTTTGGCAAAGCGATTCAGAATCCGACCTGAAAATAGAAAAAATATATTCCACGCCCCCAATCTTGTCTGGAATTCCTACAAAAGTCGCAAGAAATAATAATTTAACAATATGAAAATAGTCCGTTGTATTAAACAGAGCATGCACAGTCAACGCAGCATGTCACATGTGCGAATCACGTGTCCCATACTGCCCAATGAGCATCTACCAAAACATCGAGCTTGGCCATGAGAAGGCTGTCGGCCATTTACTTCCTACATGCAGCCATTGCCATAATGGAAAATTACCACAAGACAAATACATGTAATTCCCTTGACTTCGCACCATAGGCGCTCTAGCATGCAGTCGACTCGTCTTACCCACTGGGTTTGTATCAAAGAACTGCATGGGCGCTCTGATGATGGAGGCAAACATTTGGTCGTGAAGAGCCCGTGAGGCCGTCACGAACAGATAGAAGAACAGAAAGCTACGGGCAAACAAGAGAACCGTCGATCCTCCACACAACATGGCGTAAATTTGGACGTAATATGATTGGATGTCGTACGTGGTCGCATTCTGGTTATCCTGTAGGAAATGCAAAACGGATGAGACAGACAGAAAATAAATGGGAAGCAACTACATTAGTAAATGTCCCAGGTCTTTTTTAAATCGCAGTCTGGAACATGATCATCAGCTGACCTGATTTCTGGCCGCTAAATACTGCTCTTCCTCGTAGACCCACGTCGCCAGCCAGAGGTCCGTGAAAGTCAGGGAAGCCTGAGTCGGAAAGCAAAGCAAAATATGAAAATGTATGGTTTATTTGTTGATCAAAATGCTGTTTGAACTCCTTGCCAGCTGCTTGTCCGATTTAACATACTTCTTCAGGTGGAATTTCTTCACTGTTCACAAAAGGTCCAATGTGACAACACAATTTTTGTACCGCGGCAGACATAGACCACTGTATACTCCTCAATAGATAATTCTGATTTCTTTATTACTAACCAGTGACAGTCTTCAGATTTGAGGACTTAAATGTTTCATTAAGGTGTCAGGGTGGAGTTGGGATGTAATACGCTTTACAATTCTTGCTCAAACGTAGCTTCAAGGATTTGAAATATTTGGACTTTCTTTTTAAGATTTGGTAAATTTTCCTGGATAGGTCGCCTGGCACTCGATCACTGAAAATCGTATCTGCGAAGTTCCTCACAAATGAATAGTCTTTGCTTTATTTCTATATACACATGTATGAAACTGTATTTTCTGCTTTTAAGAGTAAAAACAGCAGTCTGAGGTTTTTGGGACAAACGCACTCGGCAAAACTTTCGCTGTTGCTCTTGCTTTCATTATGTACAGAGCTCATATACTATCGTGAGGCGGGAATTCGTTTTTCAGCATCATGCAAACGATTCAGTACAGGTATTCATATGTGTTACAGACAATAAGTATATTGGCATTCTCTAGTGTCACTGGCTCCCATCTTCACTAGGTCCCCTTTTTAATGAGCAGTATTTTTACCTGTGCACCAACCACAATGATCAGCCAGACGAGCAGAAAGAGGAATCCCGCCGCTGCTCGGAAGAACCGGATGTACACCATCCACTCAACTGTACCTACCGCCTTCTCCTCCGGGGCAATGTCCACAGGTGTCTCCACCTGACACAAGGGCGAAGAGGACGTAAGAAAGGGCAAAGAAAAGAAACCAAAGAGGAAAAATTGCCAGAAAAGAAAACAAGGCAGATACCAGCGCAGGAATTCTCAAGAGTAACAAAGACTCTTCATTGAAAGTCACTTGTTTTATATATAAATACACTCTCCAAAACTAGGACACCAACCTCATCTTGGTCTGGACAAAACGAAGTGTTGGAGCACGTTGATATTTTCCTTTCTCTCCTCCACCTTTCGAGGACCTGCACCTTATCTCCAGTGATGTCGCCGTCCTCGGATTTCTTCTTCAGGAGGGCTGCAAAGTCTATGCCTTCCCTCTGCAACTCCTGGTAGGTTCCGTAACCGGATGCACTCCCCTGTCAAATTATGTCACACCCCCCAAAAAAACACCATGAGTCAATACCAGAGTAATTCGGACAGCCCCTCAGGTCTAAGATTAGTATTCTGTACTGAAATGTCTCTGCAACCAGACAAGTAAAATGTGGCAAATGGCTAAATATCTCAAATATTATGAAACTAACTGAATACTTTTATATCCATGAATAGGCGAACCGGAAAATGGACACTTTAGTTTCGAAGTTTTCAATGGCCTTTAATTTTAATCAGAATTACCTGTTTCAGGATGAGAATCTTATCGGCCTTGTCCAAGAACTGGAGCTGATGAGTTACCAGGATTCGCACCTTGTCCCTCATTTGATGAAGAATGCACCTTTGGAAAACCACCTTCATTATTTGACTCTTAAATTAAAAAGAGAACTTTAGATTTCTGCAAATAAGGTTAATATTGTGCTTAGATTTTTGTTTACAATATACTTCTTCCAATGTGCGAATCTGCACTGTCAAGAAATTCCAATACAGTACTTTACCGACACCTGGCACTGTTGTGCTTTGGAATATTCTTCTCAAAGGATAGGATGCAAAAATAATGATGTCAAACAAAAAAATGGATTCTATGAGAAATCGAGATGGCTTACTTTTCAAAGAGGTGTCTCCCAACTGCAGGATCAACTGCGCTCAGTGGATCATCCAGCAAATACACATCAGCATCAATGTACAAGGCCCTGGCCAGGCTGACCCTTGCCTTCTGACCTCCGCTGAGGGTCACTCCACGCTCGCCCACCAGTGTCTGATCTCCATGCGGTAGTAGCTCAATATCCTATGGATACAAGATTATTTAAAATCCTTGAAGCCAAACATTGAAGCCAAAAATTGGCTTTTAAGCTTGGTACATGTTCCTTGCTATTAACTTCGATAAGCTCCTTTTTTGGAGGGGGAAATTTAGAGCTCTTGGCAATCTTTTACACCTCTAGCTTCGTGAATGTAGTCTCTTGGTTTGAGGCCAAAAATTAACCCAGTGGAGCCCCTTTATTATCTCAAGAAAGAGAAGATCATTTCATTTGATAAAAATGTTGTGAATTCCATTCAAATATCAATGATAGGGGAGCTGGTGTTCAGCCCAGTCTGAGACATTACCGGGATTTTAAAAATAGCCTCTGTCTGCTGCAGACCTACCCTGGTGAGCGCGCATTGCTTGATGACTCGCTTGTACTTGGCAGACTCGTACTCACTCCCAAAGAGGATGTTGTCCCTGAGAGAGCCAGACAGGATCCAGGGTTGCTGAGCCGTGTAGCCAACCCAACCGGGTAGGGCGTTGACTCCTGATACGGTCGGAAGCTCCCCCAGCAGGGCCATCAACAGGGAAGACTATCAAGAGAAAATAAACTAAGTAGACATGATAATGATGGAAATCTTTACCCCAGCTTGGCATCTTAGTATTTGGTCCATTGTCCTATATTTGTGCAGTATAGATATCAAGGGTGGTACTGACCTATTGTCCCATGATTATACATATAAAGGTGCCTGATGCCCGTGCAGTTTTGTATACTCTAGTGTTGTAACGATATTAAGGCAGACATATGTCCATTGTCCCATAGAGCTGAACACATGCATATCAAAGTGTTGAAGGCCTACTACTGTGCTATACTTTTGTGAGTCTGTAGGTCCACTGGTCCCAATATACACTACGGGTGTATTTACAATGGTGCTGAATTAACACCACGCTTGTTGAGGTATAGGCCTAAAATGAGTATTCAAGACTCACCTTTCCACATCCGACGGGACCAACCACCGCGAGAAGCTCTCCAGGCTCAACACGAAAACTGATGTCTTGAAGCACAGTGTTGCTTAAATCCTTGTTTTGAAAACATAGTCAAAATAAGATGAAATTTCTCTATACAAAGGCGCGTTAATTATACCAAATGCATGACGCTGTGTTCACAGCCTAATTACAACAAGGGTGTGTGCGTCTGAAAGTGAATATGATGAGGCTACCAAAGAAGTGTTCACTGAACTACAAGCAAAGCTTTTGTGGTGCCGCATAAACCATCTTTCTTCTCGCCGGAGTAATTGGATTAGAAAGGTACAGCAAGGAATTTCATTTGTGAAGGCTTCATGTAACGGTACCTTGTTCCAGGAACCATATAAATTCTCCACAAGAATTCCTTTCCTGTCTCCCGTTTCAAGAGAAGGTTTGGGCTTGTCAAGATCGTCATCTTCCTCCATCTCAGAAGGTCCAACGTAACCTCCAACCTCCTCATCTCCCTTGGACTGGATCAGATAGTTTGTGCTGCTCGTTCGTACTTCTTTTTCCAGGGGCCGTGAGGCAGCTGTGACATCTTCCGCGAGGTTGTCATCATTAGCTTCCCTTGGAGCAACAAAGCCGTTTGTAGCTATCTCCTCCAACAGAATCACGGGCTTTTCCAATCCAAAATTGGCGTTAATATTCACAGTGGCCTCACCAGTGTGTCTTGCAAGCTCTTCCATAAGCAGAAATTTCTGGTTATCAAAGGTAGAAATAGTTTGCATACGCTGCAAACACCTACAAGATCTTGAGACTCAATTAAGCACTGAATAATTTGGATGAGGAGGTGATGGCTTTATCCCATTCAGAGTTGAGCTCTGTTATAGATTGATGTGGGAATAAACTTGGGTACTTTGTGGGCAAAAGTAACTGTTTAGTCGGAGGTTTGTCTTTGTCCGATTAATTTCCACATAGAGACTAAAATGGACTCTCGAGAGGGTAGAAATAATGGGGAGGAACTGACTACTATAGAATCGGTGCCATGGTTACCCAAGCAGTGGGTTGGGTAGAGGTGTTTTACATGATGCTATCGAGAATGCATTTTCGTCCCTTCAGGGAGTCATTAGCCGCACGATTCCTGAGGAATCCAGGTATGGTTTTAGTGAGTGAGTTGCACTCACAAGACGGGAAATTTGGGTAGCCGTCTGTATGGGACATGATATTAACCACACATATTAGTTGGATGGGTTTTGTTCACCCAATAGGGAAGCTAGGATATTGAGGGTGTCATCGTGTTCTTCAGGTGTAGAGGACTGGTCGTTCTCTACGTGGCTGAGTTTGGCTCGGACAAAATTTTTCTGGATGTTGTTTGCTCTTTTGTAGGCAACAAGTGGAAGTTTGGGGAAAATCTCCCTGAGAAGTGGATTGCTTGAGATAAGGTGCCAATGTTCCAGCAGAGCATTTCTGGCATCTTTGTGTTTCAGTTGTGGATGGTGTGTAGTGGCAAAGACGAGGGGGAGTTCTTTCTTTACCTTCCTTTTTTTTCTGTGTGAATTAAAGATTTCCGTTGTTGGACATCAATACCTTGCATCGACTTCTGAAATTGGGCTTCGGTACAACCTCGAGTTAGAATTTTTTCTTGAAACTTTGCACCTTTTTCAGAAGTCAGCCTTATTTTTAGTATTTCTAGCATATCTCAGGATTTCACCTTTGATAAAGCCGTGGAATACGTGTTGTGGATGGGATGAATTCCTTTCCAAAAATTGGAATGTTTCCGTTGGTTTCGTGAATGCTTTATTATCCAGGGTACCAGTTTTGCAGAAACGCTGACCTTTGAATATGGTAAGGTCCAGGTAGGTGATGGAAATTTCAAATGCGTCAAAAGTAGATTTGAGGGTGGGACGCAATTGGTTCATATGGTGAACAAGTTGGGTGAAGGAATCAAGATGGCCGTTGAAGATGATGAGTAAGTCATCTCTAAATCTTGCCCAGAAAAGGACTGCATACGTTGTAAATACCTACAAGATCTCGAGACTCAATTGGGCGCTGAATAATTTGGTTTGTAATCTGGTATTAAGACAATGAGGTACTCAAGTTTATTCTAGGTTATTTTGGATAGTGAGATATGGCCATCCACCTCGTCCCCAAGTTTGAATTCTAATATCCTTACCTGAATCCTACGAATGGAAACGAGTCCCTCTGCCCCGTTCATCACGCCAAACGGGAAGAATAAGGACAAGCAGAGTCGAGCGCCATAGAACAACGAGACCACCGGGTACACCTTGGACGACGTGACGGGGTTGCCGAGCGAGGCGTAGACCACGAACGTGGCAAATGCCGTCAGAATGGTGGCATCAAAGAGCAAAGCAAAGATCAGCGCTCGTAGGTAAGAGCTGTACAATATCTTGCGTATCTCCTTGCTGCAGACCAAAACAGCACAAGCAGAAATCGCTACATATTCTAATGTTTACAACAAAAAGACTGACAGGAACTATGCTCAACTTGCAGTGACAAAATGGAAGGACAATGGTCTAAAAAATCACTCCGTGAGTTCTCAACATTTTGAGCGGTAAAGGAAAATTCCTTGTCAATGTGAAACAATTGCTGTCGTACATGTCCCATTGTTTCTTTCCAGTTAAAACTTTATCAAAGGGCTTCTATGCGTTGTGCATGCATCCTTTTATTGAACTGTATTGTACAATGCCTGCAACCGAATTAAGCAAAAATTCCTGGGTATGAAATAATTTTTTTTTTACTGGTTTAAAATAGTATGCTATAATGACAATCAACTTACCCTCGGCTCTCGGCGACTAGTTTTCCAAAGGATTGTTCCCAAGCGTAGATCTTGATGACGCGCATCCCGGATATCACCTCATTCATGATGCGGAGTCTTGCATCCGACAACAAGGCCGTCTTAGATCTGACAAGGAAGGGAGGAGGAAAGGGAGAAGGAACGTCAAGAGTGTAAGGGGCAGAAAGATAGAATGGACGTGAGAACTCAGGAACAAACAAGCAAGTATCTCTTGGTAAAGTAGATCTTACCTCAACTTGGAAAACAGCTTCCCGGTGTAACCCTGCAGGGCCGCCATCAAGATCAAGACGGAGAGCCCCGCCAGGCAGGAAACTCCGATCTCTCGCCAACATAAGACGAAAAGCACAGTCAGCTGGAATGGTGCTATCCACAAATAATGTGCGAACACAAAGGCCTGCAAAACAGAACCATTATAGGTTCAGAGAATAGAGGGTGTTAAAAAGTTTCAAAAGGCCGGTTTTCAAAGGAAAGCAGCTGCGAACAACACAAAAGAGCGATTAAGGTTTTAAGCTCAGTATAAAAATATGTATGCAAACATGTCCCATTACTTCTCAACATTTCGAGACAAATGATCCACTCTATTTTTGAGCATGCTCCGTGTATCACAGGTTAAAATATTAGCCAGAAAACGTATACCCCCGTTTATCTTAAAATCATTTTCATTTCAATAATAAAGTTACTTAATTATTGTTTATGAAGCTTGCAACCAATCATTTAAAGGATCCTTTGCGGGCCCCGCGGCTGACGTCATTCTTTTGCTTGCTGCAGCCGTGGTCAAGGAGGCATCTTATCAATACTGTTCCTTTCCCGCACTCATTACAAAACGGAAACACCACCATGCAGACTGTCTTTCAAGAGACAATAAAGACCAAACTCACAAGCCTGCTCGATCAGGAACTTAAGAAATTTGTACACTAGTGTAGCTATTTTAACCATTCGACCCCTGAACTGGCTGGGTATAGCCATCTCACCATCTGGGTTCGTAGGAGACGGCAACTGGAGAAATATTTCTCATAGGCTTCATCTAGATCTATTTTGTAGTAGAGTAAAGATAATGTCTCCACTCCTTTATAAATTCGTTGAGACACGCTGATAAAGTGAAAGGACCTGTCGTTCTGGAAGCCTGTTTCCGATCCTTAGGCTACTTACCTGATCAAATCTGTTGACGTCATTTGATAGGATGTTCACAAGTTGACCGATTGTGGTCTCACTGAGAGCGAGGTTGCTGAGCTTCAAGGCCTACAGCAAAATATATTTGACAATGACAAGTCTAAAATGACAGTGCAACGTCTATTGTATATTGATTGCACGCCATGTTTTGTCTGCGTATCCGAATTTGGACAAACAGGGTGGAGCCGACTGGATTATGGGAGATGCCACCCAGAGCAAAGAAAGCAAAGACCCATTACCTTTCTGAAGACGAGGGCCGAGCAAGCAGTTCTGAGTCTCATCCCCGTCAGGCCAAAGCCGAAGAAGCAGCAGTGGTGAGTGACGATGAGACATAGGGAAGACAGAGAGAGACCGGCGGCTTGCAGGTAGGCCTCAGTGGTTGATACAAGGTCCGTGGAGAAGTACAGAACCAATCGTGCCAACATCACCGGCTGGACCATCTTCAAGAAGACCTCCTACGAACAATGTCCATGACCAGAATAATTACAATTAACACTAACAGAGCCGGGGGCAGAATCCGCCCCTCCTCCGACATTTTCTTTGATATCGTCGCAGTACATTTTTGTAGGAGTGCAGCATTCAAGAGTTAAAGGGTAACGTACTCTTTGCAGTCACTGTGACACCAATTGGTGAAAATCGAACACACTGCGAGTTGTCTTTCAGCGTCCAAAATGTTACACAGTATTTGCAAATTATTCAAGAATTGTTTCTTAATGCTCACGCCAGTACATTTTCTTTTGTCTGACAACTTAAAACATTTTTCTTTTTTGGTTTTTCGGTTCTTCGGTTTTCAGGCTCCATCCAAAATAATCTCTTTAACGCGAAAGGAGTTACTCCATCAGTGGAAAATATTATTATCAAAGATTGAGCAACAGTTACGTTTTATACCTTAAAGAAAGCGGGCAAACCGTATAACATGAACTTCACACCAAACGCTCTGATTAACGCCCAGCAGAGGGACGGAGGCCTCCCTGTGACATTACTTGTTTCCAGTTCTTTATTCCATTCCCTAGCAACAAAAGTAAAGCAAATCGGTGGCTGTTAAGACAACCCCACAAAGATGTTCATGCAGTGAGCACCGGTAATTTATCGGGGGAATATCACTCTGTCGTTAGAGAAGAGTGTTTATAGTAAATAATAAGTAATAAAATGCTTTAAAGGTGGAGAACACAGACAGATGGTCGGGTGATCGTAGCCAGGCAGACCTTTAACTCTGTAGGACGACCCGATGACAAGAACCAGGAGCGTCCACAATAAAAGATGCACACTGAACGCTTCCTCATCAGCCAACGCACTGCTGACCAAAATCACCTGCTCATCAAGCTTAGGAATGCGCGCCCGAGTGACGGGGACACCACAGTAATAGTGGCAACGAATCGGTCTATAAGGTGCATGGCCATCATACAAATCAATCTGTACTTGAAATGCCCCTATTCTGTCCGAATAGTTCAAGTCACCAGTGGCCATGATACAATGCAAGTACAATGTTACAGTACAAAGGTTACACAAAAACTTGCTCATCATTGTTAACCAAACCGTTTGTGGCCAAAAGTTACGACGGTGTTGAGTGAGGGTAAAGCGGGTGGAAACGGTCAATTATATACGTTGGGTCTAGCAACCAGGCAATCGCCTTGTCGACGTACTTTGCCAGGTTTACCGAAAAGACTCAAACTATTTACCCTCATACCTGCCGCCTGTCAAGAGGCTTGAGTTTTTCGGTATTCGCAATTTGAACAGATTTTCCTGGGCAATTTTGGAAAATGTGAGAAGCGTTTTATTATCGTGCAAATAGAATGAACGTTCAAAACCTGTTATGCGTGAAGTTTAAAAAAAATGATTGGGTGTGTGTGAGTTTGTTTTTGCATGCAATTGGGGACCCTGAACAATAGAGGACAATAAAGTCCCCGATTGACAGAGGGTCCCCGATTGACAACTGTGTACAAAACGTATGGGTGGTCTTCTAAAAAAGTTGAAGTACAAACAATAGAGGAACAATAGGGGTCCCCAGTTGCAGGCAAATACACACTTATGGGTGTGTGTGTACTGCTCTTCTTCAATGGATGAAGACTGTATGGAATCTTGCGAGAACTGAAAAGTGCACTTTTTAAAACAACATGCAAAATTGACTGAGCATGTGCAGACAAGTAAGGGCACGTTTGCTTTGATGTAAATCCAGGAAAAGACTACTCAGTTTATATGTCTTCATGTTCGATTTGTGAACTCGAAATTTGCTATGATGACATCATCATTCTGTTCATAACATGCAAATGTGCATTAGCATAAAATAGAAAAGCTCTGATATCTGGGTTGAAATAGTAAAACAGTCATTTAAAATCAGGTTAATTGAAACCAAAAGGTGTGATTTCAAGGGGTTTTAGTAAACTTTGATAATATATTTCTATTAAATGGCCCCTTTAATGATGAAAATGACAATTAAGTTGTAAAAAAGTGAAACAATTACCAGCACAAAGCAAGGGGAGGTTCTCTCCGCCTCATATCTTGCTTCATATGGGGTAGGCGGCCGTAAAATGCAAAATAGCGGTGTCGGAGTGAACAGTTGAGCCGCTCTGTGTTGTGGATATAAATTGGATTGCAGGCAAAGGGGTCCCACACATTCTGTGTCTAGTATAATCCTTGTTGCTTCATCGTGAACCAGTGTTCCCATACCCATAGCCGACCCCTTAGCCTGTTAAACCTGTACTACCGGGTTTACTAAGAGCAACACTGAGCAGCCACATAGGCCTACACGTAAATATAAGCTATGGCGGAAATTGGTTTGTTTATCGTGTTCGTCCATGTAGGCCTACGTGTATAAAGACGGATGTGTTTTGTAGGGGGACCTTTTCTGTTCAAATAGAGTTTTGGGTCAATACCCATATACTATTTATGTCTGCACACAGAATGTATTCTCAGTATATTTTGTTACATTTACCATAGAGCAGTGCTGTAAACTACATGACCTGCATTTGAAAAGGGGACCAATCATTCACTGATTTTTGAATGAAAGAAATGAAAATTTAAAACCAATTGAAGAAATACCAAACATTTAAATGCAATACACTCACGGACACGGGGGGGTCGATTCAAATGCAATGCACTCATGGCCATGGGCGGAATCGATCGAAATCCTTTCCTATAATCGTCATGGAAGCAACGAATGCTCGACAAAAATGGTAGAATCGGTTGATATAGTACTTATTAAACCAGCAAGACTTGCTTACCTTTCGAGATTAGTCACTAACACATCCGCTGAGTCTTCGGGCAAAACATCATACAAGTCTTCTTCCACAAGTGGTCTCTTATACCCTCGACGGAAGAAGCCGAACATCCAGCTGCAAAAATAACAAACAGGTATGCCATTCTTATTATTATTTGGATTTTGGCTACTCAAATGAAAATCACTTATCACATGGGTAAATAGCAAAATGTTCACCTATGTGGAATCGTTTCGTTTGGCAAAAGAGTACCATTGGAATTTCACACTAGAAGTATACTGAGCGGTAATTGTCTTACATGTTCTTCAATTAAATCAGTTATTTGTCAACTTCTCAAAATCATTTTTTCAATGGATTGCCCTTTGTCTTCGGTTCATTGTTAAACAGTGGAAAGTTACGATGAAATTTAAGCAAATTCAGGACAGCGAAATGAGCATAGAATAAAAGGTGATATTCAATGAAAATCTTTACAAAGCAAAATTTTACCATACCAAAAGCAAAGAAAATTGAATTAAATGAAAAACAAGAATAACAAATGTAGAAAAAAACAATAAAAACTGAGAAAGAGAATCAACCAACCTTCCAACTTCAATGAAGGTTGAAATCACCATAGAAAATTTAAAAAACAAAGAGCAGCAGAATGAAAAAAGAATCACAGAGAATTGTTCGTATGGCAAAATGAAAACTTAACAAAATGCTGAGAGAAAATGATAACTTGAACGTGTTAAAATCCCTAATTTCCGAAAAATCCTTAAATCCAAGACACAGTTTTACTTGGAGATATTAAAGCGTTAATGGATGCAATACCTCTTTCTGTGACTGAGGTTTCATTTCGAATGAGATGTTTCAGAGTCGGAGAAAAAAAATCAAAACTACACTTTACATAGATTTTTTTAAGAGCTCTACCTAACTTCATTGAGTGACTTCACAGGAGTAAATTAACACGTACAACAAGGGTATGCTTGTGTGGCATAGGCCTAACTATGCCGGTACGGTCTTGACAATGAAAAAAAATCGATTCTTCTTTCCTACTGTAGTTTGGCAGACTCGTTCTTGAATAAAAAACTAAAAAAAATACAAACATGGAATTCCTGTCACGTATAGGCCGACCCTGCATGCTCTTCGATCAGGAAAACACCATGGCGAGGGTGCAAGCAAGCAAGCGCAGCGTTACGGAATTGGTAAGGTCATGCATTCAACAAGAGAAAATGGAATTGCAAACACCCAAGTACCAGTCAAGTTAACCAGTTGTAAACTGTGTATAAACTTGACTCACAATTTGCAGGGTGGCCTGTTTAGACTGAATCAGGGTGAATCGTGTAGTCTTTTACGTATCAAAAGATTTTACGGGCTCGGAGAGATTTTTTCTGAAACAATTAAACATCAGAATGCCACAATAAGTCACATTTTAGGGCCAAGTAGGAAATATATGGAAGCGTTTCCTTGCACTGCAAAATAATGAATCTTCAGACAATTTGCCTCATGATGATTGAGGCTTGCGCACAGGATATCTTTTGTCATGTCCGTCCATGTCATGCATGTTTAAAACTTTTTCTAGTCCATGGTTAGAGTAGTTCTCTCTCTTCTCCGTGGTTGGACTTTTACCACTTTTCCTTCCACCATGCTATGACATAAAGCCAGAACGGGCAGTGTCTAATGCATGGATAACTCCATGATAACTGAGCAGGAAGTTGAGAAGAATCCTGGAAACAGATCACCGGTGTGCACAGACTGTTTCAATCCAACTTACATGAAGAACGCTTTAGAAAAGATTCCTGCCCTTGACAGTGGATGTGGCTGCCTTCCGCTTTGGCATGGTGGAGCTTGACAAGGCTCGGTGACCCCGTCGTCATGAGAACCCTTGCTGTCGCCCGCTGAAGAAGGCCTTCTGTTTTGAGCCGCCATGAGAAATTGGGTGTTGGGCCACCTGCGCATGTGCTCCTATCTTAATATTGTTCAGGGCCGAACCTGAACCTTAGCACATCCTTTGTGATGAAAATGAGATGTCTGATGTAATTCTTTTGTTATCCCGTCATCTAATGCAGCAGTAGCCTTTTTCAACGGCTCAGTTGTTCAATGTGATGGTCATGCTTTGTTGATCGTGTGGGTACGTCACCTCGAAACCGAGTTGTAAATAGCTAGCCTACACTTGTTTATCTTGCAAGGAGTTTAGGTAACGTACCAACAATTACTGTGGTGTACAAAAGCTCGACAAGTCTACTTGATTGTTTGTGCTTGTAGCTTTAATGAAAATGCTTGAGCGGACCTTACCGTTGTGATCAGAACGAGCAACTTTTTCTGTTTGCCGTATGGCTTCAACGGACCCAAAATTACGTGCGCTTTAATGGTTGCTAACCACAAAAATTGATCAGTATAAGCTATCATATTCAACATCAATAAATACCCCTATTTCAAACAATCAGGAAATATACTCACAAGTTTCTTAGGTATTAAAGTCACATAGGACCTATCAAATTAAAGCTCACTATCCCATCTTTCGTTTTCCTTTAAATTAATACTTTCGATGTTATTTCTTTTTTTTCCTGGGTAACTCATTTATTTCTTTATCTTCAGTTCACATTCACATAACACAAGATACACTAGATTTGTTCTGAACATTATTAAAGCTAGATATGGAAAAGGAATCACCAAAATTAGTGTCGCAGTAACCTCACTCTTGAAAACGTCTAGAGTATAAGTCCGACTTTGAACTAAATCTTCGATTTTCACTGTTCACAATAGATAATTTTTTTTACAGAGAAAGTACAGCTTAACCTTTTTTTAAAAACTAAGATAGAGGGGAATGATGGGGTGGTTCACATTCCTGTTCTCTGTTTCAAGTATATCTTGAAAGGTTCGCTTAACAGCTTTAACAACAGCACCGTATTGAGTAAAGTTTGTACGAACGTTAAATTTGTCTTTAAAAGAATTAAGTGGTAGAAACCTTCCATTGTCATCTAGAAGATTACTAATATAAAGAATACTGGCCGACGTCTAGTGTCTACAATAAATACATTTGTTACCAACTTTAACAAAATCGTTGAACCAAAGACTACTTTTTAAGACGTCTTTGTGGGACATAGATTTATGACAAGAGGTAAATTTATACCAGGAGTTCAATACATCGGCCCATATTTGATTATGTTCATATAAACGGTTATTAGCAGTGAACCAATGAAAAGAACCCCCTTTGAGAACCATTGCACCATAGGTACCAAGTATAACATGGGCCAAAAGTGACTAGGCAAAGCCTTCTGAAACTAAAAGCCTACGGAGCCAGGTAATTTTTAGAGCATCGATATCAGCTCTAATATCTATCGTCTTCAAGCCACCCACGCTGTAGTCTTGAACCATCTGGAGCATCGAGAGCATCGATATCAGCTCTAGTATCTATCGTCTTCAAGCCACCTACGCTGTAGTCTTGAACCGTGTAGTTTCTAGTAACACGATCTTTTCCCTTCCACAAGAAATTGAAAAACGTGTTGTTCAGATCATCCACAATATACTTCGGAGGGTCAGGAATGGTCAATACGCAGTACGTACGTTTTGACCTAAGAAGAGATTTAAATAGTAGATTGAAAAGAGAGCAGAAAGCCACCCCAATTTAAAGGAGATGTTACGTAAGATTCGATTGGAAAAGCCTCAGACTGGATGAGTTCCCTATCATGATAGGTAAACTATTCCAAAGACGTGGCAAAGAATATCATAGGTTATGTTTAGATGCAGTAATCCTACACTTGGGTATATGCAAAGGAGAGGATAGCCTTTAAATATGGGACAAGTATTTGCCCTAAGGTGATTTTTTTAAATGATACGGAGAGCCTTCTTCTGCAATGTTATCAATTTACTCAAGTTTCTAGGATACAGATTTCCCTACATAATATTACAATATGAAATGTAAGGTAATACTAGTGAGCAGTAAAGAGTACGCAAAATAGTACATTCGAAAAGAGGTTTGAGTCTACTAATTATTTAAATCGACTTTAAAGTTTGGTACAGATTCAATTTATATTGGGCTTCCATGTTAGCTTACTATCAATGCTAAACTCAATTTTGATAGAGGTATTAACAACATTGTATGAATTTATTATCAATAACAACATTATAATAATGAATGCACGTCTTATTCTCATTGCAGAATCATAAATTACACATCTTGTGATTTATCGATAGTCTTTTGGCCCTAAACCAGTCAGAAACCTTTGCCAAGTGCATACTTGCTTCTTCAAACAGAACATGTAAATCTTTGTCGGTACATAACACATTTGTATCATCAGCATAGACTACAAAAAGTCAGAAGATTTGCTAATACCATTTACATATATAATAAATATAAGTAGGCCTAACAATGAACCGTATGGTACACCGTAAGATATTTAGGAGAGACAAGAAAATTTAATGGAATCAACATAATTAGTTATGTAATTGGCAAACCAGTCATGAACCACACCTCTAAACCAATAGTACTCCGGCTAATCTAATAGAATACTATGATTAATTGTGTCAAAAGCTTTAGACAAATCTAGAAAAAATACTCATGATATACTGATTGCCCTCATAACCATGAATGATTTTATTAATTAAATAAAGTAATGGCATTCAAGTAGAATGATCACTACGAAACCTATATTGACCACTATAGAGCAGCCGAGACTTATCCATTTTTTTCAAACAGTTTAGAGAAACAGGACAGAATACAAATAGGTCTGTATTTCCCATTCTCTGCAGGATCTCCGTCTTTCAAAATAGGTGTAACTCTGGCAGACTTTAACTTGTCTAGAAAAGTGACAGTAGTTAAGGATACGTTAATAATATAACATAGGAGGGTCACTAATTAATCTTATAACAGATTTGACAACCCTTGGACTTACACCATGTACACCAGCAGATATCAGAGGTGGAAGTCAGATCAGAAGTATGGACTTGGGATTTTGGCGCTTAAGAAAATACTTATCATTGATCTGAGCAGGAGGGATCTTTTAATCGAAGGATGGTCGAATTCGAGCAAAATAATTGTTGGCAATTTCTTCAAAGCTGTAAATAGTCTTACCATTGTGGGAAACTTTTACAGGGCTATTCAATCTGGAACAATTTTTAAGAACTGAGTTAATAATGTTCCAAATTTCTTTTAGTATTGGATTTCGCCTTGGTAAAACTGAAGCTGTATTAATTATTACATTAAGTTTGTTACGAAATCGATTATATTGGCGTCATTGGGTAAAGTAAAAAATTTCTTAATACAGTTTGTTTTTATGCTTGATTGAATTACGAATACCATCAGTCATCTTTGGCTTCAGATTATTGGATTCACTGGCCCTACAGACAGTAAAACACTTATTATACATGTCAAAAAACTGACCAAGAAAACATCAAAAGCATCATTAACACTGGCTTTATGAAACACTGTATTCCAGTCCATAGCTTGCAAGCTAAGATGGAAACTATTAATAGTACGGGAATTAATATTTCTTAATGAATGAGAAATACTTTAGCTTTTACGTGGCATTCTATCCGGTAATGCATTTGCAAAATTGGTAAATGATCGGTCTTATCGGCCAGTCTTAATGACTCGAAATCAGTTTTTTCCATCGTTCATCAGCATTGGGATTTCTAAATTTGTATGCTTACACCCGCGATGTCAAACGGAGGCACTATGGATCGAGAATCAATTTCAAGAAGGGTGAGCTTTAATTAGAGGTTAGGGTGAGAAGCTGTAACATTTCGAAGCAAAGGAAATGAAATTGAATTCAAGTAAGTTACCTTTCATACCCCCCAAGTTACCCTTGGGGGGGGCTCAAAACAAGTAGATCCACAAGAATGCCCCTACGGAAATGATTGCTAAAGCAGCCATCAGACTCGGCCCCCTGGATCCTATGACCTGGAGTGTGGAAGTAAGCCCTCCGGCCACTACACCACCGCCGCTTAAAATCGCTTCGACGGACATGATGACTGCTGCCCAGGACCCACTCAGTATTCCGCCAGGTGAAAATCCTACCAGTCGGATAACCACCAGAAATACGACCAGGAAAATGCATCCCGCAAGAATGGCGCCCAACATGTTTGATGGAGGATCCCTGTCGGACCGGTAACTGAAAAACAAACATCGAGGAATCAAGTTTGTGTCAAGTTTACCGTCTCTCAGAAAACGGTCATGTATTAGCTTTTTAATGTAACGAAGATGGCCATTTTAAATCGTGCTTCCCGACATAAAAGGAATGATGGACATTCTTAAGTGGGATGGAGCCTGCCCTTTTAGTACTTGTTTTGTGCACATTGTTTTGTTGTAAAATAAGGCTAATAATTGGCTTTCCCCACGATCTTGGATCCTCTGGTTACGCATCACTAAATGTGAGCTAACAAAATAGACTCAGTCAAAACCCAACCCGACCAGAGTGATACCCAGGCCACGGTTTTAACTCGAGCATGATTTTACAAGCTGTTCCTGCCAGATTTTGGCATATATAAAAGCCATACACTAATGCATTACCAAAGACCCGAGTCCAAGCTGTCAAAAAGTCAGTGATCTCAATGCCATGATCACATCTCCGCCTTGTTTTTGGACTAAATTGGGACACCCACATACACACCCACACCTATTTTACATACCAATTGTGGACATTCTTTTGTTTTCCTCTCCTTGAGGAAAATGCTCCTTTTTCTCCAACTGGGATAACTCCTTCGAGCTGGATTTTTGAGGATGATTTCCTTGACTGCTCCTCTTCATTTTGCCTCTGAAACTGTTTTTCAGAGAGGGGAAAACATTGTGTGGACGTGTGCGAGTCCACACTACACCATCGCACCCTACATTATGTGGACTTCTTTTGTGCAAGGTCCACACTATGTATGCCACGCTTAAACACACGAACTCACGCAATCAACCATGCGTCCCTTTCAAAGCCTTGAAAGTTAAAACTGCGTGCATGCATGGAGCGTCAAAAGTGGACAACCTCATTTTCTCACATTCTGCTAGATGATTTTCGGAATTAGTGACTTTGCCTAAAAGTCACTAAGTCATTAAGTCACGGAGAAATTTGGATTGTAACAACTCTCGTGGCTCGTCAAAAGTGGACAATTAAAAACTTCAAATTCCCACTGGCAAACTTACTGTCATGCTTCAAAAATGCACCACCCTATTTTCTAACACAGGGGGCTTGGGTCGCACAAAAGCAGCGATGCTGTAGTACATGTAACACGTCAGCCTTAGGGTGTTGGGGAATCCCCGAAATGAGCAATGCACAATGTCAAGCACAGGCCTTCCTTGTGAACAGGGATATACATGTACCTATACAATCTGCATTTCATGTATGCTGTGCTTTCATAAGCTTTTCAGTCGAAGAGACTCTTCTGGCCGTTATGATGGTACATCAAATTGACTTTGCGATTCATTGCAAGAGCGTGGCACCCAGTGGCATCGGCGCAATGTTGAGAAGTGATGGTGATCATTCTGGAAAATTCCCAAACATCATTTGTTCACCACCTTCTCTCTTTTTTACTTCACAGAAGCACAGTTTTGGCCTACTCGTGGTGAGAAAACTATGACCGGCCGTCAGTAAATAAGCAACGGAATAATCCACAAAACGGTAATAAATCTCCCTCATCTAAAAAATACAAATTACTATTTGCTAGATAAAAAACACTCCTGTGTGATAGGGTATGTGTGAATTTGGGGGCAAAACGTGCCACCAGCCAAGGCTGAACTCAGTTCTGTTACCTTCGTGCTGCTGAACAATCTATAAAGATAATGTATGTTGCAGTTGGAATTTCAGGCTACTCATGGTGAAGGACAGGAACAGATGAAAAGGCTTGCGGTTGCACCATGCAAAGGAATATATCTCTCCTATGAGTATGTGTGGTTCTGAAAAAAAAACGATAGTATACTCTACGTTTCGGACTGCGTGCTCAGTCTGTCGTCGGGAGACTGAAAAGATGCTGCAGATGGAGCTGTATATATAAGGTGGCTGGATGCAACGGGATGTGACGAGGATGCTAGTGGTGTGCGCTCATGCAGGACGGGGTCCTGCAGGTCAGTGAGGCGTGTCCATTGGGCATAGGTAGGGGCGGGGTGAGGGCCGAGGGTACAGGAGACCCACAGGCGGGGTGGGGGTGTCCTAGGGTATAGAGGACCATTGGACTGGGAGGAGAGCAGGGATTGCCAGATGTCACTGATGGAAAAACCAATGTCTGGGGGAACTGTGTCAGTTAAAAATTAAGGTTTGGGACCCTGTTGTTTCGATCCAAACAAAAGGCCAAGAGGCAAAAACAGCAAAACAAACGCACAAATTAAAAAACATGTACCCTTTTACCTTTAGGAATTCCACTGGTATTGAAACGCAAAGCGCTGGAACTTTTAAAATGTGTGTATTTCTATAGTAACCTGATTGTTCTACAAAAATCACAACGGTCACACGTGTAATATTAAATGTAACATGTTTGAAACTCTTATTTACTCATTTAAGACCTATGTTTATGCTTAGCAAAATATACGTAAGAACATAACTATAAAAAAAGGACTAACCTCTACAAATACTACTCAGGCTTGTGGTAAATTGTATGGAAGCAAATCAAAACCAGCTAATTGTATAGCATTCAGAATTTTAAAAAATGGATGAACCATCACCTTGAAATATCCGATCATGCATCTTCAACAGAAAATCAGCGTTTAAACAACCACCGTTTTTCCCCGCTCTTTTTTTTCGACAAGTACGAGTTGGATACAACACTGCAGAAGATCGACATTCGAAGCGAGGCTCAACGTAAATGCGGCTACAGTACTGCATATGACCAAAAGGCTATGGCTTACTGCTTACAGCGCAGCTCCATGTGCATGGAACACCCACAGCTATGTACTAATCAATATCCATATCAGTGCCAGTTAGCAGTCATTATGAGATAAAGATACATATTTATAGAAATTGTTCTCCTGGAAAAGAAGACCCCTTATTGAAAGGCGCGTCGTCGGAAAATGTAACTTTTTTTCTCGATTCACCGGAAAGCATTTGAAATTTAATTGCCGACTTATGAAAAATGTATCATATTTTTACCACCTGTACTTTTCGACCTAAAATAAGCTTTTTTAAACGTGAAAGAAAATCTATTTTAAGGCTTTCTAGGTTTATAAAAACTCCCGTGGATAATTACTTCTCGATTATTCCGAGACATTGGAAGAATTTTTTTATTGCTGCGAAGATCATACAACCAGCAACGAAAACTACCAAGCCACTCTTAACAGTAAAGCCTTCAGATGCTATGGACCGGCATGCAGCTCCAAGTGCTTCAGCAATCCATAACGACCATCCGAAACTTATCCCGTTTATGATGTCGGAAAACTTCATCAGTGTATCCGCTAAGGAGCCCGGTTGTATACCGTACGCCGTACATCCTACTGCGGGCGCACCGATTTGAACAACCAGCAAGGCTACTATCCCTCCAATGAGTTCCCAGCACATCCTGAAGAAAAGGCAGGTTTGCCCTGAGGTGTTGTGAGGAGGAAAAAAATTGTAAAAATAATCCAATTCAGAATTCCCCGCCGCCCGCGTTTTGGTAGCCTAACATTCTCAAAATCGGTATGAGTCCACCAAATCTCACCCAATCTAGACCATCCAAACCCTACCCATGTTTTCCCTGCCAGGGGCAGATCTCTAGGATTTCTTGCTGGGGGTCGATATATTTTTGAACTGTGTAGGTCGCTGTTGTTGTAACCACTTCACATCTTAACAGAGTTTACGCCATAAGGGCACTGACAAACCTTTAGACTAGGTCGCAAAAACAAGCAAAACCAAAAAAACAAACAAACAAATCGGCAATTACCGGGGGGTGACCCCTATCCCCTGGATCCGCGTCTGCCGACTCAAACCAGGCCAAAATGGACGGCCTAAATGATGTTACTACTTGCTCAAATCACGGTGATAAAGCGTAGTCCCTTTTGACTATGAGTAGATTATGGATGGCCTTTCACCTTGATTAAAAACGATCGACAATTACACGATTGTATGAACAAACCTCTAGCAAAAGGGTGTGGGTAATACACTTCTTGCTTGCTGGAGGTGTTTTAACTCGTTTCGAGTGCAATGACATGTATATGTATTATGTAAAGTTTTGACAGATACTATAGCATTCCTTGAGGCATGGGGATGATCACTTTTTCAGTTGTTATGAGCAATGAAAACGTCAAGCCTTTTACGCAACATCGTTTGGCATTATTCATACATTCAAAAAATCTCAGAAGCCCCAGCGTGAATTTTGGCAACTACAAATCAGTGTTTGTTAGAAAGAAGAAATTGAACACACGTTAAAACCCCTCAATAATGCTTACAAGCTCATGCTAAGGAAGGTCTATACCTCAGAAGAAGTACAAGCAGAGGCTAAAGGCGTCAGTTTTCGACATATAAAAAAACGACTGTGGCGCAACCGAAGACCGTTTTGACCATCCTGACCGGTTTTAACCATCCTGTGAACTGTCACTGACGAGGCTATATTGTCCAGTCCCTTGAAAATACAAGACCAAGTAGCCTGGTCCATTGACAAGGGACCAAATATTCAGATTTCTTGACATTACGATTCAATAGGCCTACTCCTCAGTTATTTGGTCTGGTAGCCTCCATCGACAAAATGACATGCTCGCTTGGAAGCCCAGTAGTGCCATCGTCAAATATTTTGATCTCAGTGCTCGCATTTGCTTTAAATCTCAGGGTCGGCATTTTTGAAAAATCCATTTCGTGTTGACAAGGGCACAGGACAGGCAATGAACAAAACAAATAAATCAATCTTAAAACCAAATCAAACAACCAAGCATGGACAACAACTTCTGAAGAGCACAGTCAAAAAAAAAAAAATTCGGTCATTTTCGGCGCTGGATAAATTTGTCAGGTTTGTGTACCTGATTCTGGCACTTACCTGACTTTTGTTAACACTGAAGCTCGAGTCCTGCAGTGTAAGTTTCACTTTGACGGGGCGATCCCTTAATGATCTTCAGCCCTTGAATGGAGGCTAAGGAAACAAACCACGTGGTATTTCAAGTGTCGCGTACAAAGACCGGGTCCATTGATAAACGCATGTGCTGAAACACGACAGGGAAATCCCCCCATGAGAAATACTGCACTGCGGGTTACGCGGGTGTCTGCGGGTCAGAGGTTGACTACACTTGTGTTCTTGTATAAGCTCAAGTTTCCATCCACAAAATGATCTTAACAATATCACACACTAATTTTCATAAACACATGAAACCAACACAAAAAGTAACACTTTTTGCTGAATGCCGAAACCCTGTGATGCTATAATTCAACGCCCCGAAAAGGAACAGAACTCTATAACAAAAATTATGCCATGCTTGTCGCCTGGGATGTTATAAAATGACTTTCTGTTTTATTTGCAATGATGTCATCTGACTAGTCACTGACGACACATGCTTCTGCGTTAAAGGCACATAATTAATAAAGATGTGCTTAAAAACACATACAAATATCGGAATAGTTCTCACACAAAATTTAAGTTCTTTACCCAAATATTTTCCAGACAGCAAACGAAGACATGTTTAGACGAAATTTCAGTTTGAAAATTCAATATCCAACATAACACAGTTCGGTTCTCGGGCTGTATGTGTTGGGACGTTAAACAGACCCATAAAGTTAATATTGGACAAACGTTAACAATCAAATTATGCAATGGAAAACATTGTAGCTCCTTTACGCTACTCAACGAGTTAGGAGTTTGTAGCCCGAACAGATTTTGAGATAAAAAAGAAACGAAGAGAACAAGTTTAGGTGGCATGTTTATTTATTGTGTACGCGCAGGTCGGCCCGTTTCCCGCGCTTTTGGATAATCAGAGATTGGATATGGACCATTAAAGTCACTTGTAAATTAACTGAAATAAAATGTCCATAAGCCAAAGGCGTACTCACCAAATGTCGATCATGCAGTGAGTGTGGAACTAAGGAATAGGTCAGATTATAGACTGAAATGTAACCAGACCTGTGTCTCTCGTTTCAATTTATTGTAAGTGCACAGAACTAGCTCGAGCTGGATTTGCATAAAGAACATAAAGGTCATGCATGTACGGTGGCCTAAAAGTGTCATGGGATATCAGTAATTGTCACAATAAGCCACTTGCGAGTTAAATTTGAATAAAATCTTTGTTAGAAATACGCTGTGTTTTCTGATCGCACAGGAAAGTAACAGTTTGAATTCCCCAGACTAAAGACACTGTTGCTATACCTCGTGATTCGAGGCAAGGTTTTGCATAGCGACCACCATCTCTGGCATGGACTGGTTCCTTTGTGCCGTTCTTATGTCCATTGAGTATTGTTGTAGTAGTGTATTGTTGAAAGGCGTCTTCATGTAACTTAGCAAGCGCTTGCCCCGAATCACAATGTATAGTAACAGTGTTTTTATATTGGAGAATTCAAGTTGTTATGTTCACGTGAATTTAAAGAACTCAGCGTACCAGTGATTTTGTTCAAATTTAATTATCAAAGGGCTTAATAGACTTCTTGACGCGTTCAGTGCCAGAGCAAAAAGTGTTATGGCATGCTTTTAATGTAAATCAGCTAATTTTTAACTACGTCGTTTTACAGACGAAATCAGACGGCTATGTTAGGAAATGACACACCACTGCTGTCAGTACTTTTGCTGCAAATCGCTTCAAGATTTGACAATTTTCAATTTTGAGATTGAAAGAACAAGTTTATGGGGATTAATTTTACTTTGTGAAACTTATCCTCAGGGCTGATTCGGCTAATCTAATTAAAAACTCGTTTTAAACACTAATTCCAAATTATCTATGTCTTTCCTGGCAAATGGAGGTGCTATTGTTGTGATGTCATAACGGAAGACACTTCGCTTTAGGTGGGAGTCGAATTCAATTTATAAAAATATTTGATTATAAAGATGAACAAAAAAATTGGCTGGAGCGGTATTTGAAAGTGCAACCTCGGGAATACCATACTGGTGCCCTACGTTGGAGGCTCTTCCCATTTGTCAACAACAGCTCGGTTTCTAAAAGTACGATGACAAAATATCTCCAGTGCCCTCCACCCCACTCCCAATACATCACTGAAGACAACCCTTTACTGTTATGTATATTAAAATAGCTATAAAATAGTCACACAATCTAAAATCATTTCGGTTTCTGTGACAGTTGCTTGAATGCTGGTGAATATATAAATTAGGATAGTAAGCGTAATTTAAAAACTAAACAAGTCTATCTTTTTGCCAAGTTTGGCGGTAGATACTGAAGAGGGCATTAGTATGCATAAGTAGGTAATGAAAACGCTATCTGAACTCAAGGGTTTTTTTCATATACAACTTTAAAAGCCTGGGAGTGAATAGTACTACCAAGAGCATTCATCACAAACTGACAAATTTCATACCGCATCCTTTCGTCGAGGAACACGTGAAGCATCTTAAGAACTGAAACAACCATTAAATCTCTTATTTTTTCTAGGAAACTGGTAAATATTTGAAGATGACCGTTTTGAAAAGTGCTAAATCCAGCCCAAAATAGATTAGATGAATAAAAATTGAACAGCTTTTAGCAGTTTGCAGTTAAGTTAATCAGACCCCGTCTAAGTTATTTGACTACAGCCGGCAGTAACACAGACGTTGAGGGAAGTGGCTGCAGCCGCTTCTAAAAGGTGCACGAGTATATCTAGCCCTAGCCTCAAATTTAGGGCGTATTTGGCTTATATTGATCCTACACCTGAGCGGAAGATAAAAATATATTTCTCTTCAAACATTTTGCTGACAGACTATGTCTAAATCGGTAAAAATTTCTTCCTTATAACAGGTTTTTATTAACTTTGAAATACAGTGTCCAATGCCAAAGCAGAAAAAAAAGCACACCCCAGCGCAGCAAATGACGCCCTCATTAGGGCACTGGTAGATTTGTTTTGCGACATAACCTGCCGCTATGCTTCCCAGCAAAGCAATTACTTCTCTGAGCATTGTCGGTCCTCAATGTCGGATCGTTTTTCCAGCTGAAACAGAGCATCAACAAATCTTCAGAAATATAATATAATTCATTGGCTTAATTGATCTGTCCGTTGATCAAATCAGTTATACTCTCGATACATGTACGTGGGCTGTCTTTCTGTCTGTCGGTGCAGCAGTGTTACATTTCTTTGCGATCAAATCCCTGGACTTGAAACACTTGGCTAAATATGCGTATGGCAAATGCCCAACTGGATCGTACGTAATAACTGTTATTAACCAATTGACTACAGGCATCGCCTATAGGAAAGTTGGCAACCAGTGATCATTGCCCGTGCATCTTGAATGCTCATAACTGGTCTCAAAACAAACATTGTACGCTGAACTTTCTAAAGGCAATCAGCTTGGACATAGGGAGAAACTAATTTAATGTTTACTTTCGTTCTATGCAAGTCCACAGACGTAAATCCTGCGGGACTGGGAAGAAATTTCGCATTTCCCAACAACCAATATGTATTCAATAACAATTTGAAATACATAATTATATGGATGTGCAGTATTAGTGTAATATTTTACGCGCATCTGTACAGTAAACATCACCCATATTGTGGCAGCTCCTTCCCCTCCCTGTCCCTTTCCAAATTTCTATAGCCGGGTGAGTCATCCCTGCACAACCCCTGACCTCCAAAGTTCCCAGAAAGAAGTCACGCTACTGTCATATCCAAATTTACACAGACTGCCTGCCGTGGCCTACAAAAAAACTCCCTACAACAAACGGCTTTCTGTCACGTGCCATAATTCCTTTACCGCGTGACCAATTATTTGTTAGTGTTTGTGATGGGTAGGGGTTGTTACTCAGTAGTGTAACTGGGGTACATTTGCAAGGAGGAACCCGAGGGCCATTGAGGGACACGGAGGTTTTCTGGAGCGAGCGTTCAATGGGTTTTGTCCTTTTGTAATTTCTGAGCTGGGTGGGCGTGGGGAGACACTGGACGTGGGCTCTATCATAGCGTGGGGGTACGGCTTATACATTCTAGTAAGCGCGCTATCACATAACATTTACTTAAATTAACACAATATCCTAAATTTCAATGCTAAAAAAGGCATGTGGTTGTTTGAGGACTAAGCCAAGCAATATAAAAGGAACAACTCCTTCCTAAAAATGGACAAAATGCTTCTTTATATCAACAAGACCAGTAATAGTACACACCTCAAGGAAATCAACACGAAGTCCGACTGAGCCTTCTTGATACGTATAGATAATGGAGGCCAGCAAAAGCACCAATTAATTAAGATGTCCTCTGGGCCTCCTTCCTGATCTGGTACCTTTCAATAAGTAAAAAGAAGTAGAGTGACCCATCATTTTTTTTTCTCCTTGCAGTGTACCATTAATTTGAATTTTAGTATATGTCACTGATCAATGTCATTTTATGTGCCTGTTGTAAAGTTTCATTCTAATTGAGTAAATTAATTTAGCCAAAAAAAGAGGGGAGTGTCATGAGATTTTTTTTTTTTTTTTGGCAAGCGTTCACAAGCTGAAGACAGCAACATTTCCCGGGGTGGGGCAATGGTTTAAGGAAAGGGGTGGAATTGTTTGTTAAAGGGTGATACAAGATGTTAGACTTTTACTTACCTCATCAAGTAATATTCAGACAATAAAATTCGCCTGTCTCTAGTTTTAAAAATCTTCTTGGCTGGGGGGGGGGCAGGTGCCCCGTTCGTTGCCCCTGGATTTTCCCCATTGTAATTGCCCGTAACGATGATTTTGGCACAAATATCTTGATATATGTATATAATCTGACAAAATTGCTCATGTGAAATCTTTCCAAATATAGGTTGTCCAACAATGCGTTCTCCGTGACACAATACTCAGTGCACACTGAGACACGCAGTCTTTTATCAGTGTCATGTGATATCACACATACCATTGTCAAAACACGGTCATCAGAGCAACATATGTAATTTGCGCAACACTGTTCCTGCTGGAATGAGGAATTCCCCTCATGAGAAATAGTTCGATGAATTGTAAGTAGGTCAGTGCAGAGTCAAGGTTGGCAACTCGCCCGGTATTCTCAGCACATGTGTATGCTCCCCCTGGCGTCTAAGTATCAACACATTTCAGTTTTCAGCTGTGTTTCAAAAATTCACTCAAAATACAGAGCACCTCATTAATTAAACACAAAACTAGTCCTGTTGCAGTACAGTCAGATCAGAAAATAGTGAATTTTAAGGTCTAAATAGCAGTAACATACCACTGTAATTAAGTAACCTCTCATAAACCACGTTCACATGGTTCCACGTATTCCTATTTAAAATATTCTGCTTTTTCAAGGAGTTACAAAGAGTTGAAAGAAATGATAGAAATGGATATACTAACCAAACCATACGATGATACTGCGTTCTGCAAGAGATCTGTGATGCCCCGACACGTCGGCTTGCATGGGTTTCAACGTGAACAATGTGAACGTCTTGGCGACTTCCCTGCCCGCGCCTCGTGTGTGGTGCGATTGCGCACATTCAGTTCACAAATCCAGGCTTTGTAAAAGTTTCGTGTCTTCAGCTTCGTTTCAAAATCACTTAAGAGAATTCCATAGGTTTGGCTTTGTTTGGACATGTAGAATTTTAATGAAAATAAAAAAAACACAAAAAGGAGTTGCACTGCAACAGAGGGTCTGATGGCACGTAAAGTTAAATGTCAAACCAAAGCCTGAAGCCACTTGTGCTGACGAAGTCGAGAATTGAAAATCACAATGCTTACTGACCAGATTAATCCGTTGAGGGGTTTTTGGAGTAGCATAAATCTCAACATTGCTCAGCCTTGCACTGTAGAAGCCTGAACGTTTTACATTCAACGTTTGAACATACAGAGCGTTTATAGACGTGAAACGAGTTTGACTTGTAAAGTGTTTATCATCGGGACATAAAACGCCTGTTTAGAGCGGATTAAAACGTGAATCCCACTATGCCACGCATGCCAAACAAATTCCCTAATTAAAAATTGCGTTTATGAAATAAAATTAGCGTTAGTGTTCAGCATATGAACATGTGGTATGTGCTCATTTATATTCGTGTCAAAATGTTTAAAAAGTGTCAAAGGTTTCCGTTTAATTTGCGTTTAGAAGTCCGCTTTTACAGTGTATTTCTCTGTGGCGAGATAGTAAATTAATCTGGAAGTACAAAAAGCAGGGGTGGAGGGCGAACATCGACGCAGGGTGGACTTTAGGATGAGAGCTATATAATTAAGATTGATTATGACTGTGCGTCAGCCTCAGAAAGGGGTAAAAGAAATTTAAGTGGGAAACATTTTCTGGAGCTGTCTGCATCCTAAAACCGGAGGAAAACTGTAACATTATTTTCTCGTCTAAGTGAAAAAAGTCCCTTTATACCGTCATAATATGACAAAACCTTGTTCTCAATCCGTTGTCATGTGCCAATTAAAGCTGTTCTGAACTTCTGAAATCCAATTTATGTCCCAAATATTAGATTTCATCTGATTTGAATTAGCGGCAGAGTAATTCCAGGGGACAAAAAAATGTATTCAAGGTTGTACGACGATGTATATGAAACTTTACATTGTACAAGCCTTATATGAAACGCCTGAGCGATGTAAAGTTCAATTTCATTATAGATGTTGCTTCGCCTCACAGTTAACGCCTCAAGCTGTGAATTATATTTTTGTATTTGGGAAGAGACATCGTAAGTACAGTAGACACAAATAACATTTATATGGTCGCACTCTTGCTTGACAAGCTTTATGTTACTAGTTGGTTCAGATAATTATAGCCTAAGGGCATTTATCACAAACTGAAACAATACAGCACCCATTACTGTAATGTAAAAACAAATATTCTTGAGAACTGGGATATCGGTTACATATATCACTCTCTCTTGGAAACTAACACAATTTTTTGAGACCTGAAAGTTAATTCCAGATTGAAAACAAGCCCCGAAATATGAAAAAGGGAAACTAAATAACATTTTGCAGTTGATATTTATAGGCCATTGACATGGTGGGAACACTGCGTTTCTACTGGTTCACAAACAAGAAGTTCACCTGTTAAACGACCACTACAACTCGAAGGTGCCCATTGAAAACAGAGTGAAAACAGCATGTTCATTTATCAATAATAAGTCCACATTCCTTAGTTTTCTTAAACAAATTTCCAATATTATTTTGTCCTTAATCTTCCGAATTCTTTTCATTTTTGGTGGGATAGCGAGATTTATGTATAATCATTCATATGTACAAATTCAACCCGAATAGTGATAGTTTCGTAATCTACATACAGCCATTTTCAAATGGCATGCCTATGGCTCAACTTTCTGGAGCACTAAAGGACAATTTTCCAACCACTTTTATCCATTTAGCTCTCAGATGGAAGCCCAAAGAAGCAGGACGTTGATCCTGACACATTATTTACATAATCTCACCATTTTGGGTGCCCACCAATCTACTTGTTGAAAAGATACTGCGGGGTATTTTTCATGGTAGGCCTAATGAGCTGGCCAGAAAGTAACACTTGAATGAGTGGACTGTACCAATCGCTTACCAAAAAAAATGAACGCTCCCAACTATTAAACATGGCTCTTTCAGCTGATGAGGAGACGCTTCTGCGCAAGGCGGATATGCTCAGTTGTAGTAAGATGTAACACGCGTGCCTGGGAAGTGGCTGCAGCAGCTTTATACCATGAACGATATGCGGCAAAAGGGGACCCCCACCCTGTGATGCACAAGCTGTATACCCTAAGACTATTGTGCCTACTGCACCCCCCCCCCCTCAGAAATCTGAAAGGAATTCCGAAGATTCCATCAACACAGAAGAAGACACACTAGAGGGGGTCACCCTTTGCCGCATATCGTGCATTGTAGGAGTAGCTTGGCTTTGGCTATCATAGACGCTTTTCCAGCTGCAGTCTATCTACCTGCACAAACATAAAGCTACGACGTATAGCAGTCATTATCCCATTTGTGGTAAGGCGGACACAAAAGGGGCGCTGTTTGGTTTGGACGTACATCTTTTGGGTTTACTCCAAATTGTAAAATAGCGCACCCTATTATGTCGACGATGCATCAAAGGCCAATAGAAGTATTTCAATTCACAAATTCTCTCTACATTAGCAAGTTATAATTAACTTCAACGAGTCTTAGCCCTAAAGTACTGCAATCGACCCATCTGCTCATCCCGCCCATGGTTTTTATTTTAAACCGGAGACAACAGTTTTGAAAGAGGACGCCCCTTTGCTTGCGATCTCCATAATTATACCCAAGGCTGTAATAAGGAACAAGGATGTTAGAAACATCGATGCTAGTTTGCGACTGTTGGAGGTATTCCTGACTTGTAATGACAGTCCAAGGCTGGTGTCCTCGGTTTCCAGTTCTTCTTAGTTTAGCTCATGAGGCAGCGTCCTCGCTGTGTGTACGTGCTTGGGTGTGCGAGTGCATGGCGCAGAAGATGGAGCACCCAATCCTGTCAATTCATAAGTACTTTTTCGGTTTACTCCCTTATCCATCGCATTTCACTTTCCCTTAATTACAGTGGAGAATCTA
Organism: Acanthaster planci; assembly: GCF_054643075.1. NCBI lineage: Eukaryota > Metazoa > Echinodermata > Asteroidea > Valvatida > Acanthasteridae > Acanthaster > Acanthaster planci. Next base: position 9,825,598 of record NC_141790.1, read on the forward strand.
TAAAAGAATTATGCATGTACATGGACGCAATGTGGTGTGAAAAATACGCATATGGAATGGCACATGTACCAGCACCCCTCCCCCCACTCAAAGTGTACATCTTTTCCTATTCCAATAGTTCCATTGCCACACCTGGTAAGTGGGTTAGGTATGTGATTCAACTACGTCTAACAACCATCAAAATGTGGCACTGGGAAGCTTGCTGGGTCAGTCTAAAAGCTACCTTTAAAAATCTCTTGAACAATGTGGCTAAAAAGCCAGCAGACTACACCACACCCTCCGCCACAGCAAACAATTCCAAATTCGGTGCAGTGGAAGACCTCTGCTGCCACAAGACCTGCAATTAGGCCGACTACCACGGCTATTATTTCTTTGCACATTGTTGGTCCTCAACTCCGGAATGCCTTCCAGCTGAAACAAACCACAAAAAAGATAAACATCTAAATCAGTTATTCTTTTCCTTATCAGTATTGTCTGCGGCCTTATTCATATGTCTGTTGGCAGAATTTTCCAGCCACTTCAATATCCACTTCGATTTTTGGACCTTATGCCACGCCTGTGTTGGCTGGCTTCTCGAAAAGGAAAAAAAGAACAATAAACACACAAACAGGATGCAGGATGGTGTCTTGGGGTTTAAATTAGGAAAATTGGAATTTCAGGATCACAATCCATACTTTCCAACTGTCATTCTCGTGACGAAAACTAAAGTGAGAATTGAATCTCACAAAAATCGTTTCAATTTCCGCCACGTCACACCAAACAGGCATAATAGACGCAGATGAAAGGTTAATGGCCGAGAAGGGGTGAACAACCTGAAGTTTGATTGTTGGAGTGTCGTGGCCCTGTGGTTAAGAGCATCGGATTCGTAGTTGGCGAGTAAAAGCGCAGGTTGGGGGTTTGAATCCAGCCTATGGTCATGGTGAGTGTGCCCTTGGGCAAGGTACTTTGTCACTCATTGCCTCTCTCCAATAATAATTGGGTACCTGTGAGGGCAGAGATGGTTATTGCGGTTGATTTGGCTGCTTTGCACCGAAATGGCAGCATCGAGCTGCCCCAGGGAGCTGAAATAGTATTCGGAATGTTTCATGGGTTTTCTGAATGAGTGCGCTATATAAATCTATATTATAATTACTGCTGTCAAAAAGACCAATCTAAGCATGTAAGCACTCAATACTCTAGAATATCATGACCTATTTATATAAAAAAAGAGGCGGGGCTTTCCGAGTACTGGGTACCGGTACATTTGAGAATGCGCTCAGATCGGTCAATCCAATGGGCCTCGAGCTGGACGAAGAAAGGGCGCTATTCTCTTGGCAACAGAGGCTCCTTTGATAGGAACTGAGCATAACTGGTTTACGAACGACTTGGAAATGCACGTGTCACGGTTGCATCGGTGCCAATAAAATGACCACTCCTGACCACCTCGGTGCTTTCAACCAATGAGGGGGCACTTCTGCTCAAGGCGGATTACAGTGGGACCTTTGATTAGGAGAACTGCTCTGAAAAAGGTACAACTTCAACAACTGAAAAAATCGCACAAATTAAATGGTTGACTCTTCATAACAATTTTTTAAAAACGAATGACCTTCAACAAAAGTATGGAGCTCACCTCACGGGAATTTTGACTGATTCCTCTTGATCCGTAAAGAGAGGTCCAAAATAATATTGATGTATCGGTTGTCTCCTGCGTTTTCCCTTGAATATGGTACAGTCGAAATTAAAAAGGAGAAAACTTTACAGTTGAAATTTATGTAGACCGCCTACGTTGACCACGGTGAAAAAAAAATTGCTGACGCTAGACTTGAATGGAAACATCTCACACAACCTCACGCCCTCGGCAGGCTTCGAGTTTCGAAAAAAAAAAGTCCAGCTCTTTCAAAGTCTAAACAAAGGTACACTTCTGTTGCGCGAGCATGTTTCTCGTTATATTTAGGACTTACGGGTCACCCTGCATGAATGTGACCGTGTTTGGTAAATTAAAACGTGGACGCTGACATGTTGAGCCCCAGACACCAGAGGAAGAATTGCATATTGGACCATCATAATATTGTGTCCAAAAAAATGGAAGGCTTATTGTACCTATGGGGAGAAAAAAAGTAGGATTAGCCTTTTTGTGTCTAATAGTGTTCCAACGGGCTGAAACTCAGTTTCAGAGTATATGCTATCAGTGGCGAACGACTGGTAGTGGGAAATCCCCCAATGAGAAATACCACATAATAAGCTTCGGGGAGGTAGGTGCAGAGTCCAAGGTCGCCGGGCTAGTCTCCCCGTATTTGCACAGTTCGTCTCCCGATCAGTTTAAATAGATGCCTTTTTAAGAATTCGCTCAAATTTAAGAGTCCTGTACATGCACATTCCACACTTCAAATAGCCCCCTCTGATATAAAGCCATATATTAAACTCTATTGGTCTGGTTGTAAATGAAGCTCATCCTCCGGGAACATCTCATAAATCACGTCCAGTTAAAATATTGTGGCGGAACAACTGACACCTTTTTTTGTGGCGGACCAGCAGACTGGCCGGATCGGAGATAGAATTGACCTGGCCTACCCCACAAATATATTTATTTAACCTTACGCAAGAATGAGCGGCTATCCAAACGCAAGGGGGGATATCAGTTAACGAACGGTGGACTATGCCTTAGGGGCTGTTCGTTTGGTGGAAGTTTACCACCGCTCTGTGATTAGGTAATTGATCCCAATGTCAATAAAGATTACAGTTAATGTCAATACAAGTGATACAGGACTGACTAAATCTCACGGTAACCAGTGATTTCTAAGGCAATTATATGATTGGTTTATTCAATGTCAGTGCTCAGTTATCCGTTATATACAAAAGCAATTAACTATATACAAAATTATCCTCACGGGGAGATAGTCCTACGTGGTCAACTGCACCACGAACGTGATTAATCAGCCTTATCCTTAACCTACACCAGAATAACCCTCGCAGTGATCAGGGTAAACCCTCACGGTGATCAGGCTAACCCTCACAATAACCAGGTAACCCTCACAGTGATCAGGGTAGCCCTCAAGTCTAAATAAATAATCTACTGATGGCTTATAACTGATAAGTCTTGACCACACAAGCAATTACAATCTTCGTAACTGTACAACACAACAGGGTACACTTATACAAGAATAATCTGTACTGCCTTACAAAGCAACACAGTTCCCAAACTGCAACAAGGTTTCAGGTGACTTAAATAACCCTCACCCACTTCAAGTTATTATGAAATAACACAGGTAAGTTGATTAAGAAGGCGATTATAATAGTCCTCACCAGACTCTAACGGAAACCTGCACCCGGTAAACCTCAACGAGGAAAGCAAGCTCCCAGACCAGGACCGCAACCAACCGTCGCTATGCCAACAAGCATGGAACAACGGCACACAATCCTTCTAGTCTAAGCTTCGCTAATTCCCCAATTAACTGGTTCGCTCGGGTTCCCTAACCCTATAATCTACCACTTCTTAAATAAACGAGACTGTCTAACGATTCCCAATCTTCAAAGAGATCTGATATAATCGGCAGCTCCGGCAACTGAGAACAAGCACCACACTAACCGATCGCACCAGGTACACTTGAGGTAGATCCCCAACCACCAGCGGTCGTACGTCATATTTACCCGTACACTCGGAATACAGCACAACTCCACAGAGCTCTGGTTAGCACGCTGCCATCTTGAGAAGTCCCGGCAACCCACGCAGCCAGCGCCCAGACCTAAGGTAATGCGCGCCTCTCATTGGTTGCCGCGCGCATGTTTAATGCATGATTAAGACGCTCCTGAATTATCAATGACCCAGACTAAACACAAGTCTGCGCAGCTACCCTGTTTCGCCACAATATCCATGTGGTCCTGCCTTTAAAGTTAAGATACAAGGCGTTCAGGTAGCATTTGTCATAATTACAAAAATATAAAATGGATTTACTTACCAAACTTTCCAATAATGAAGGAAGTCTTACGGCGTGCTGCAAAGCTGTGTGATGCCCACACGTCTCCTTGAGTCTCGAGTGAACCTCCGTGTCGTGGCCACAAACCCTAGTGCGACTACGCACACCTAGTTTACAAATCCTGGCTTCGTCGACGCTCATGTATGGCTTCAGTGTTTTGGGATGAATGTTAAATATTCACTGCTACAACTCAACGAAATTATACCCAGCTTTGGCTTTGTTTAGACAACTTCAATTTAATCAGAAAATAAAGTAAGAAATACCCCACAAAAACGTGGCTGCACTGAGCTACAGGGTGTCCGTACTTTTTTTGACTGTTTTGAACCTAAGTCTGAAGCGCGCCGCGGCTGGTGACAGAGCCAACAATTGTAAATCCCGTGCACATTTGGCCAGAAACGCCCTTGGCTGAAGTATTGTGATGTTTCCCCCCCCCTTCCCCACCCAAGACCTGGATTCCCCACTCTGCATTTTTTTTTTCAAATTCCAAATTCATCGAGATCTGTTCCCGTCTGTGGAACCACAATCACTTTAAAACATGTCATGTTGTCACCCAGCGGATATCGTTCCAAATTTTTCCTCTGCATGAATTTAATGAATGGTGACCTAGAGGGAAAAAGGTCGGCTTGAGGAACCCAAGTAACCCCCGCCGATAACAAATCCGCGTTGCGCAGAGTGAACAAAGCAATCCATTTTTCCCCCTCGATGTCAACAGCACAATCGATTTTTGAATACAAACCACTGACATTGTTGGTATTACTGTGGCCTGTAGATCCTTGATTCAGACAGTCAATGAACACATTATGCAAACACACCAGCCTGGGCACATTGTGCACATTGTGGTCTCCCTTATAAAACTCAATATACATGTACTGATAACTTCCGTTATTCAACAATTCATCAACTAGGATCAGTCTGTGCCCCTTCTTTCTTGCTTGTCCAAATTCAATGCCACACCGGCATTTCGTTAGGTTGGGGAAAACCAGAAGTGAGAAACTGTTCGCGTGGTGCCACCTCAATGGTGGATCACACAGACTGGTCTAGTAACATGGTTGTATTACTGCAATGAACATTATTAGCATACCAGCCAAGGCAAATACGCCGGCGGCCACTTTACCTGAGAATAACGCTTTACATTCAGGCGATGGCGTATCCAGCTTTTGGTGGGGGGGGGGGACTCAAAAACAAATGCACTTTCGTGCTCATTCAATATGATAATGGGGAACCTAGCCTATTTATTTGATCAATAAATTTACCGATTAGTTTCTTTCCTCCTCACCTATTAAGTATTCTCAGTTAAATCCGTGGGGGGGGGTTGCCCCTCTGTCCCCCCCCGATAAGCCACTGCGTTCAGGCCTCATACTTTGGATAGAAATATCACTGTTACATTATAATTTATGTATTCAATATCCTGCTTGATTCCACTGTGTTTTCTGTTGTCTTTTTAAATTCTATAATTTGATTAGATTTGATTTTTTTTTCAGGCAAAGGTCAGGCCATTTCTCCCCGAGACCTGCATTTTCAACCGTGAGGACAGTTTAGCGCCCAAAGACTCGGAGACCTCCCGAGATGCCTCCGATGGCTCCAGACACGGCGTAGCTCGCAGCTCCTACGTGCCCACTGCCGGCCCCAACAGACTGGAGTGTGACCACGACTCCCCCGGCTGCCACGCAGCCCCCGCTCACGAGGGCCGATGCAGACATCATTTTGGCCCCCACTGATCCGGCAGCTATTTCCGACACCGTGAAGCCGAGTAAGGCTGGCCCGTACGTCATGACGGCCAGGCTGACTGTCCCAACAACAAGCACAGTCCTTACAACCCTCACTCTGAAAGTCATCTGGGAAAAAAGTCAGTCCAACAGCTAGATTAACCACTTCAGTGCTGGGACCCAGTATGCACAATCGGAAATAATAAATTTTGAATAGATTACCCAAGTAAAGAAATGATGTGTCCTCGAGTATGCCCCTTTGAAAAAGGAAATGAAGTAAAACAGCCAATGGCACAAATGGAAACGAGACTTATTGCTGGGAACATTGGGACTGCGCGAGTTGTGGGGACGGTTTTGATCCCAGATCGTACATTTGAGGGTTGGTTCAGAACAATAAAGGGGACAAAAACTCTTTTACAGTTGAAAATATTACGAGATTTTTTTCTCATTAAATGGAAAACAATTCTCTTCAGAATGCTGTCTCCATTGCATAGAATACATTCATGCACTGAGATGGTGAGCACTGGCAAAAGATGACTATTCCAAGACCCAACAGCTGGATAAGCCGCTTTGAGCTGTACTAAATTTGACACTGCTCTACGGTAAGCCTACGCTTCATTACCACAGACTTTCCCGTCACTGCCTGTGATTATTATGTCAAGAGCTTACCTCCTCTTTTTACAGATAGTTTTGCTCGGTAATCGAAGTTTAATTGTGATGATCTAGCCTACTTATACCAATGCCTCCTGTAATGAACATTGACTGTGTATACATCAGTCATCTCACACATTTCATCACATACAGGTTTTCCCCTAAAGAGCAGTGCACGGTGGATCAGACCTGTTTATAGAGAGGGTTGTGACATTGTTTGGAATCAAAATGGTCGATTTTGCGGAATTGCACATAGAAAAATAAGCACACAATAGCTCAACGCTGTACAATGCGCATAATGAAAAAGCCATTTGGGTTCTAAAGTCTGAAGTTGGCGCTACTCTCTCTTCAGCGCCGAGACGGAGGAGCGGGGTTGCGCCACCAACGTTGCAATTTATTCCACTTTCATTGCTCCATGGATGGACCGAAGCATGCACACTTCGCAGTCGGTCGAGCAAACGCAAAAGGCCGGCGCGTGTTGTCATTGCTTTAAATACCTTATAGCACACAAACGGTCGTTTTTGTTCATGGATATTTACTCGAGCTATAAGCGTTCGCAGGCAAACAGCGCGCAAGCAAAATACGTCACCACTTGCTTCCTTGCGTTTGCGTTGCGTTTATCAAATAAAATCCGCGTGTTCAGCATATAAACATGTGGTATGTGTTTATATTGGTGTCAAAATGTTTAAAAGGTGTCAAATATTTGCGTTTAGAAGTCTTCTATACAGTGCATTTGTCTGTGGCGAGATACAATAGTAGATTAGCTTGGAAGTACAAAAAGCGGTGTGTGTGTTGGGGGGGGGGAGAACATCGACGCAGGGTGGACTTTGGGGTGAGAGTTATATTATACGACTGTGCGTAAGCCTAAGAGAGGGGTCATAGAAATTTAAGTGGAAACAATTTCTGCAGCTGTCTGCACTCTAAAAGAGATGAAAACTGTAATGTTATTTTCTAGTTATCTAAGTGAAAAAAGTTCCTTTATACCGTCATTACAGACGGTTATGACAAAACCTTGTTCTCGATCTGTTGTTATATGCCAATTAAAGCTGTTGTGAAATACCGAAATCCAAATTATCTCCCAAATATTAGATTTCATCTGATTTGAATTAGCGGCAGAGTAATTCCAGGGGACAAAAATTGTATTCAAGGTTATACAAGGATGTATATAAAATCTTACATTGCACAAGGTTCATATGCAACGCCTAAGCACGGTGTAAAGTTCAATTTCATTATGGATGTTGCTTTGCCTCACAGTTAACGCCTCAAGCTACGAATTATATTTTTGTATAATCATTCATATGGTCACACTTTTGCTTGACAAGCCTTTATCTAACTAGTTAGATTATAATTATAGTCTAAGGCATCACTAACTGAGACATCACAGCATCTATTACTGTATGTAAAACAGATTCTTGAGAACTAGAATATCTGTTATACATCCCATTCTCTCTTGAAAACTAACACAATGTTTGAGATCTGAAAGGTAATTCAAGATTGAAAACAAGCCCCGAAATATGAACAAGGGGAACTAAATAACATTTCGAATTTGATATTGTACAAGCCATTGACATGGTGGGAACACTGCATTTTCACTGGTTATGTCGACCATGCACCAAAAGGCTAATAGAAGTATTTCAAGTCACAAATACTCTACATTAGCAGGTTATAATTATACTCAACGAGTCTAAGCCCAAAAATACTGCAATGATTTTTATTTTAAACAGGGTCCAACAGTTTCGAAAGGGGACGCCCCTTTGCTCATGCGATCTTCAAAATTATACCCAAGGCTGTAATAAGGAATAAGGATGTTAGAAACATCGATGCTAGTTTGCGACCGTTGGAGGTATTCCTGACTTGTAATGACAGTCCAAGGCTGGTGTCCTCGTTTTCCAGTTCTATTTAGTTTAACTCGTGAGGCAGCATTCTCACTGATGTGTGTATATGCTTGGGCGTGCGGGTGCATGACGCATCTTGTGCGTCATGCAGTCGCACACCCAAACCCAATCCGGTTAATTCATAACTTCGTCGAAGAATAAGCTCGACTGAAGATTACCTCTCCAAAAATACATTTTGGCTTGCCCCCCTTATCCATTGCATTTCACTTTCCCTTGATTACAGTGAAGAATCTATAAAATAATTTTGCTTGCATATGGATACAATGTGGCGTGAGAAATACGCAAATGGAAAGGCACATGTACCAGCACCTCCCCTCAACACCTTTTCCTACTCCAATAGTTCCATTGCCACACCTGGTAAGTGGGGTATATATTTGATTCTACTATGTCTAACTTATCAAACAACCAGTTACGTGGGGCACTGGGGAGCTTACTGGATAAGTCTAAAAATTGCGTTTAAGACTCTCTTGAACAATGTAGCCAATAAGCCAGCACAATACACCACATAGGCCGCCACAGCAAGCAATTCCAGATCCGGTGCAGTTGAAGACTTCTTTAGCCACTAGACTTGCAATCAGACCGCCTACCACGGATATTATTTCTTTAGACATTGTTGGTCCTCAATTCCGGATGCCTTCCAGCTGAAAAAAAAAAACACAAACAGATAAAGCTATAAATCTATTATTCTTTTCCTTACCGATATAGCCTGCAGCTTTATCTATCTCTCTCTCGGCAGGATTTACACTTCGACATTGGACCATATGCCATGCCTGTGTTGACGATCCTTTGCGTATTCTTCTTGAAAAGGAAGGAAAACAACAGAAACATCGAACAAAAAGGATGCAGGACGGTGTCTTGTGGTTTGAAATAGGAACATACGAGTTTCCCAATAAAATCCAAACTTTCTGACATCATTCTCATATCAAAAACTTAGTGAGAATTGAGTACCACGAAAGTCGTTTTATTTTTCGCTACGTCATAACAAACAGGCATTAATAGACGCAGATGAAAGGTTAATCACCGGGAAGGGGTGATGAGCAACCTGAATCTTGATTAGACCAATCCAAGCATGGAAGCACTATATACTTTGGGATGCCACGAGCTATTTATATTTAAAAAAAATTCCAGGGAATGGAAGTAGCTTTGTCGAAGAGGCGGAGCTTTCCACGTACTTGGGTACCGGTACATGGAGATTGCGCTCAGATCTGTGGATACAATGGGCCTCGAGCTGGACCGAGAAAGGACGCTGTCTTTAGCCACAAAGGCTCCTTTGATAGGAACGGAACTTTGCCAGTACACGAACGACTTGGAAATGCACGTGTCACGGTTGCATCGCTACCAACAAAATGAACACTCCCGACCAACAGGGTTCTTTCAACCGATGAGGGGCAGTAGGTGGATAACAGTGGGACCTTTAATTAGATCAAACTGTTCTGGAAAAAGTACAACGTCTTTATTTGGGACTGAAAAAATTACATAAATTAAACGATTGACTCTTCACAACAATTCCAAAAACCGAATTAACTTCTACAGATATGGAACTCACGTCTTGGAAATTTTTACTGCTCCCTCTTGATCCGTAAAAAGAATAAAGTCTGAAATAATATTGATGTCTCGGTTGTCTCCTGGGTTTTCCCTTGAATCTGGTAAAGTTTAATTAATCAAAAAAGAGAAAAACTTTAAATTCGAAATTTATGTAAACCGCCTTCGTTGACCACAGTGACAAAATGCTGACGCTAGACTGAATGGAAACTTAAAACACATAATCTCACGCCCCGGCAGGCTTTGAGTTGATTCGTAAAAGGTCAGCTCTTTCAAGGTCTAAACAAAGGAACACTTCCGTAAAACGTCTAAGCTGACATGTTTAGCCCCCGACATTAGAGGAAGAAGAGCATGCTGGACTATCATAACATTGTGTCCAAAAAAATGGAAGGCGTATTGTACGTATGGGGAGAAGAAAAAGTAGGATTAGCCTTTCTTGTGTCTAATAGTGTTCCAAAGGGCCGAAACTCAATATCAGAGTATATGCCATCAACGGTGCATCACCGATAGTGGGAAATCCCCCAATGAGAAATGTCACAAAAAAAGGCTTTCGGTAGGTAAGTACAGAGTCCAAGGTAGCTGGGCTAGTCTCATGGTATTTGCATATTTTGTCTCCCGATCCATCTAAGTGGATACCTTTTTTAGAATTTGCTCAAATTGAAGAGTCCTGTACATGCACATTCCACATTTAAAATAGCCCCCTCTGAAATAAAGCCAGATATTAAAGAGATAAACTCTAAATGGTCTGGTTCTAAGTGAAATTCTTTTACTGTGAACATCTCATAAATCCCGTGCAGATAAAATATTCGTGCAGTCCTGCCTTAAAGGTTAGAATACAGGGCGTTCAGGTGGCATTTATCATTATTACAAATACAAATGGATTTACTTACCAGACTTTAAAGTAATGAACAGAATCTAACCGCGTGCTGCACAAGTTGTGATGCCCACACGTCTCCTTGAGTCTCGAGTGAACCTCTGTGTTGTGGCCACAAACCCTAGTGCGACTGCGCACATCCAGTTTACAAATCCTGGCTTCGTCGACTCTCACTGCATGTCTTCGGTGTTTTGGGATGAATGTCAAATATTCACTGTTACAACTCAACGAAATTATACCCATCGCTGGCTTTGTTTAGACAACTTAAATTTAATCAGAAAAAAAAAGAAATATAGTACAAAAAGTGGCGGCATTGAGTGAGGGGTGTCAATACTCTTTTGACTGGATTAAACCAAAGTTTGAAGCCGCAGCTAGTGACAGAGCCCCCTCAAAAAGAGAAAATCCTGGGCACATTGGCCAGAAACGGTAAACGTAGTGTAATGTATTGTGAATAATTTTAAACATGTCATGTTGTCACTCAGCGGACATCCAAATTTTTCATTGGAATGAATTTAATGAAGTTGTGAACTAGAGAAAAACTTCGGCTAGAAAAACCCAGGTAACTGCAGCCGATAACAAGTCTGCGTTGCGCAGAGTAAACAAAGCAAGCCGTTTTCCCCCCTCGAGGTCGTAAGGACAATCATTGAATACAAACCACTGACATTGTTGGTATTACTGTAGCCTGTAGATCTTGATTCAGGCAGTCAATGAACACATTATGCAAACACACCAGCCTGGGCACATTGTGCACATTGTGGTCTCCCTTATAAAATTTAATATACATGTACTGATAACTTCCGTTATTCAACAATTCATTAAATTGAAAACCATCAGTCTGTGCCCCTTGTTTCTTGCTTGTATAAATTCATGCTTAAACTTTTTTAAAACTTCATATGCACAGACAGATATACAGTGAAGTGCCCATGGGTGCAGACCACTAATTCAAGTGAGAATTTCTGACCAGCTCATTAGCATTAAAAGTGCCCCACCCACAGTATCTTTTGAAAAAAGAGATTGTTTGGCCCCCAAAATGCTGAGATTGTGTAAATCGTCGCCAGGATCAACTCCCTGGGTCTTTGAGCTTTCATATGAGGGCAGAAGGGCTGAAAACTACGGTTGAAAAATGGTCCTAAGTGCCCGAGAAAGTTGAGGGTTGCCACTTGAAAAATGGCTGCAATCAGACTTCGGAAAAATCACTTTTGGGGGGGTGATTTTGTTTTGTGGGAATAATTAAAAATGTAATTGGTTAACCCACAAAAAATTGAAAAGAAATTGAAAGATAAGTGACCAGACAAGAATTTCATTTGTGTTTCAGAAATCTCAGGGATGTTGGCGTGCATGCTATTGGGCCCTGAACGGTGCTGATTTTACACTGTTTTCAATGGGGCTTGAATTAGTGGACTGGACCCTATATTTCAAAATGGCGGCGTCCATGCAGTAGTGGCGGCTGGGTTTAAAATTTATCCCTCTTGTTTACGTTGGTCCTGGCAGTGGTGGAGAGACCACAACAAGCCATGAATAACAGTTTTATGGGTTATGAGACATCAGAAATACTGGATTGTCGGACACAATAAATATCCAGGTAATCACATGAGAATTATATATGTACATGTGGAACATGTCACTTTGTAATTGTTTGTTTGTCGGATTCAAGAAATTCTTTGATTAGGATGGACTGAATGAAACCTAGAAAAGCTGGATTTCAACCCTAACAGAGCGTAACCCTAGCGGATGCCAACCCTAATGAAGGCTAACCCTAACAGAGGCCAACTGTGGGGGGGGGGGGGTCCGGTTCAATTTTAGATGGTCAAGCACAGCCTGGGCACCGACTGGCCAAGCCTTGGATATGCACAGGTGACTCAAATTTATCGAGACACTCTGCATGGTGATTTGTTCTACTCTTGTGTTGGAAGTGCCCTATTTTGGGCTCAGGTTTTCAACTCTTGGGCTGGAGCCTGTCAACTGGAGTAATATCTAGGGTGAGCTTTCATGTCAAAGCATGGCCAAAGTTTTACGTCTTTCGTGCACTTGGCCGCTACAGTTGGCAGTGTCTAGCCTGGGTAACCCTCCCCATTATTTGTAGCAACAGGTAGTTGAAGCTGCTCATGTGAAAAGTGTAATTTTCAGCTGCTTACTGCACATTGTATTTGCACTAGTTAGTGTATATAGGCAGTCTGCAGTAGTTTGTGCACATTTGCTATAGGCTGACCTTGAGCATTTTCTCTCCATATACAGCCATTAGACAATTTTTTTTCATTTTTTCTCTGGAATTGAGGTTTTTGATGCATTCTCAACCATTCAGTGTTGTTTGGTGTGAAAAACTGAAAAATGGGTGTATATAAAGGGTGCAGACCACTAATTCAAGTGAGAATTTCTGACCAGCTCATTAGCATTAAAAGTGCCCCCACCCACAGTATCTTTTGAAAAAAGAGATTGTTTGGCCCCCAAAATGCTGAGATTGTGTAAATCGTCGCCAGGATCAACTCCCTGGGTCTTTGAGCTTTCATATGAGGGCAGAAGGGCTGAAAACTACGGTTGAAAAATGGTCCTAAGTGCCCGAGAAAGTTGAGGGTTGCCACTTGAAAAATGGCTGCAATCAGACTTCGGAAAAATCACTTTTGGGGGGGGTGATTTTGTTTTGTGGGAATAATTAAAAATGTAATTGGTTAACCCACAAAAAATTGAAAAGAAATTGAAAGATAAGTGACCAGACAAGAATTTCATTTGTGTTTCAGAAATCTCAGGGATGTTGGCGTGCATGCTATTGGGCCCTGAACGGTGCTGATTTTACACTGTTTTCAATGGGGCTTGAATTAGTGGACTGGACCCCCATACCCAGGAGTCCAAATTCAATGCCACACCGGCATTTTGTAAGGTTGGGGAAAACCAGAAGTGAGAAACTGTTCGCGTGGTGCCACCTCAATGGTGGATCACACAGACTGGTCTAGTAACATGGTTGTATTACTGCAATGAACATTATTAGCATACCAGCCAAGGCAAATACGCCGGCGGCCACTTTACCTGAGAATAACGCTTTACATTCAGGCGATGGCGTATCCAGCTTTTGGTTTTAGGGGGGGACTCAAAAACAAATGCACTTTCGTGCTCATTCAAAATGATAATGGGAGAACCTAGCCTATTTATTTGATCAATAAATTTACCGATTAGTTTCTTTCCTCCTCACCTATTAAGTATTCTCAGTTAAATCCGGGGGGGGGGGTTGCCCCTCTGCCCCCCCCGATAAGCCACTGCATTCAGGCCTCATACTTTGGATAGAAATATCACTGTTACATTATAATTTATGTATTCAATATCCTGCTTGATTCCACTGTGTTTTCTGTTGTCTTTTTAAATTCTATAATTTGATTAGATTTGATTTTTTTTCAGGCACAGGTCAGGCCATTTCTCCCTGAGACCTGCATTTTCAACCGTGAGGACAGTTTAGCGCCCAAAGACTCGGAGACCTCCCGAGATGGCTCCGATGGCTCCAGACACGGCGTAGCCCGCAGCTCCTATGCCCACTGCCGGCCCCAACAGACTGGAGTGTGACCACGACTCCCCCGGCTGCCACGCAGCCCCCGCTCGCGAGGGCCGATGCAGACATCATTTTGGCCCCCACTGATCCGGCAGCTATTTCCGACACCGTGAAGCCGAGTAAGGCTGGCCCGTACGTCATGACGGCCAGGCTGACTGTCCCAACAACAAGCACAGTCCTTACAACCCTCACTCTGAAAGTCATCTGGGAAAAAAGTCACTCCAACAGCTAGATTAACCACTTCAGTGCTGGGACCCAGTATGCACAATCGGAAATAATAAATTTTGAATAGATTACCCAAGTAAAGAAATGATGTGTCCTCGAGTATGCCCCTTTGAAAAAGGAAATGAAGTAAAACAGCCAATGGCACAAATGGAAACGAGACTTATTGCTGGGAACATTGGGACTGCGCGAGTTGTGGGGACGGTTTTGATCCCAGATCGTACATTTGAGGGTTGGTCCAGAACAATAAAGGGGACAAAAACTCTTTTACAGTTGAAAATATTACGAGATTTTTTTTTCATTAAATGGAAAACAATTCTCTTCAGAATGTCCCAGATTGGATGCTGTCTCCATTGCATAGAATACATTCATGCACTGAGATGGTGAGCACTGGCAAACGATGACTATTCCAAGACCCAACAGCTGGATAAGCCGCGTTGAGCTGTACTAAATTTGACACTGCTCTACGGTAAGCCTACGCTTCATTACCACAGACTTTCCCGTCACTGCCTGTGATTATTATGTCAAGAGCTTACCTCCTCTTTTTACAGATAGTTTTGCTCGGTAATCGAAGTTTAATTGTGATGATCTAGCCTACTTATACCAATGCCTCCTGTAATGAACATTGACTGTGTATACATCAGTCGTCTCACACATTTCATCACATACAGGTTTTCCCCTAAAGAGCAGTGCATGCTGGATCAGACCTGTTTATAGAGAGGGTTGTGACATTGTTTGGAATCAAAATGGTAGATTTTGCGGAAGTGCACATAGGAAAATAAGCACACAATAGCTAAACGCTGTACAACACGCAAAATGAAAAAGCCATTTGTGTTCCGAAGTTGGAAGTTGGCGCTACTCTCTCTGCAGCGCCGAGACGGAGGAGCGGGGTTGCGCCACCAACGTTGCAATTTATTCCACTTTAATTGCTCCATGGATGGACCGAAGCATGCACACTTCGCAGTCGGTCGAGCAAACGCAAAAGGCCGGCGCGTGTTGTCATTGCTTTAAATACCTTATAGCACACAAACGGTCGTTTTTGTTCATGGATATTTACTCGAGCTACAAGCGTTCGCAAGCAAACAGCGCGCAAGCAAAATACGTCACCACTTGCTTCCTTCTTGGCCAGGAAATGAAAAGGAATCGATGTGTCTCTATCTACGTACTTTATTACACTGAACATTTTGTCAGAAACGCGTGATTTTATATAATTCATATAATTATGTTGCCTTGTCAGTTGGGCATTCTGGTTAATCATCAATGTTTCCAACTTGGCACTATTTTTCAGTATAACTATGGTTTGTTCATAAATTATGTAGCCTGCTAACAACGTAAGGTTGAGCTTGCACGTTCTATGATTCACAGGACTGGAAGTTCACAGAGAAAAATAAAAACATAATGGTCCATCAGCATGAAGCATTGTGGAGATCACCAACGGTGGACAAACGTTGACGTTGTGATATCAGTTCGCCATTCATTTTCCTCGTTCTATCGCCGATAAAATGTCTCCTGTTTTGATTACGAGTGGAAAGCGTCAATTCTCAAATAGGCCTATCTTATTCGAAAGACACAAAAACGACAACTCAGAGAGACAACACAGGCCTTATAATATTCTGAAGTTTGTATGTGCTCAGTATTGTTGAAAGTCAGCCGTGAAGCTGATTATTCCAACAGCGCATGCCCAGCTTTTCGGGATTACAGCAGCCGCCTGCAGCCGCGTGCGATAGTATGCAAATAATAAATGTTAATGGTTGCCATGCTGAAAATAATATAATGAGTTGACAGATGAAAACCATCAGGCAAATATCATACGGAGCGGGACGGAAACCAGTGAAATAATCGAAGCTGTATTCAACGGGTATACCGTTGAATAGAACGAATAACTCAGTGATACGTGATCAACAATCCAATAGCAAGATGGCGGGGATTTATGCATGCATTGTATAATATCCGCTAAGATACAGAATCAGTCTTTGGTCACTTCAGCGTAGGCCTAGTCATCGAACTACTCGCGCACGCGCGTTTTTTTTTTCCGCGTGAAAGACCTTGCCTTTATGAAATGCGAACGGGCTTGAAGTTCTTGAAACTGTAATAGACAAAGCAGGGGACGACGTAAACGCTTCTTGAAATGGAAAAGCACAGCTTGCATAGCTAACTACGGTATCTTTCGCAGCTGCAAACTCCCCTGGTAACGAGGGCCTAGTACAAATACCGTTGTACGCTTCAGTGTTGAACTGCCTGCCAGGCTATCTGTCAACAACTGGAATTTCCCCCAACGGTGTGTACATGTACAGTTCGGGGGATTTCCGTCTGCCTGAATATAGCCTGCCATGCAGACAAACACAGTTGTTTACTGATTAGAGCGTGGTATTGACCCCTTGGTCAAATGTGTGATATTCCTAACGTTATCGGTAATTTCTCCGTGTTCTGCGTCCTTAATTTTCTGAGGATTGAGTGCTTATGCGGTTCACGTTCTGTGTAGGCCAGGGATAAACACCATGCAAGGTGAGCTAGGTTACAAATTTGCAGGGAGTTCACAGTTCGAGAGTTGGCACTGATACGTGTGTGTTCCGCCATAAGTCAGTTTGCACAACCAGGGTACCTCTTTGGTCCCGTCAAAATTGTACATTGGTAAATTGGCGGGTAACTGTACGCATTTATCAAGCTGATCATTAATACACGATTCAATTTGCAGACAGTTTGAAAATAAAAGGGGGATCCTCCACAGCCAAATTGTAACTTTAGATAACGGTGTAAATTCAAACTTTAGATTATAACCGATTGATCGATATCCCATTTACACAGTGTCGTAAATCTGTTTTGGAAATTGTGGGATTCGGGAAGGGTGGGGGATTAGGGCTGAGTCAATTCGATTAATTCACTATACGAGTAATCGACCCTCAATTCGATCGAATATCTGGATATTCGGTCGTACCGACCGGTAGATTGTCGGAAAATAGTTTTCAAATGTTCGATACTCGATCGAATAGCCCTATGGGCGATTACTTGTCGGGCCAAGGAAATTTGAAAAGGGGGGAGCGATGTTCATTATAAAGATGTACGTCTGTGTCAGATTCATGCAGAATCTTACACCAGAGTGGCAAATTTATGGCTTTCCAAAACTGTTTCCCCTTTATAGTGATATTGCAAACATTTCAGTCGTTGGGAAGTCCTGAAAATTCTTCACATTCCCTTTATTTTTTTCTCCTTACTAAAACAGTGGGGGAGAGATATATGTGCCCCCCTTTCCCGGGGTTTACGCCCATGCATTCACATGCAGCAAAACAGAAAAAGAAAACTTCAATCCAAACTCCATTCCTAGGCCCATGCTAGGTCCATTCGTGTTGTGGGCACTCAGTAAGCATTATTTCAGCACAATTTTGCGAAAATATGTTTGAAAATACACAGCCTACTGATTGACTCACCGAGTGAGCCAGCTGTTGGAAGGCATGGGAATACGTGTATTTTCCCCATCCGGCACAGCAGTTTTCAGTCTCAATATGTGGCAAATCGTACGACCCAAAACGGAACTGTAACCAAATTTCTGTGCGTATGCTGGGGCTGGTGGAAATGATTTTCAGGAGCAACCGAGAAAGTCTAGGATTTCTTTAAAGCAAACATTTTGATGGCCTCTCTGAAGGGGTGAGGTTAAAATTTTTTTATACCCTTCCTGAAGGAGAAAATCGTTGTTTGTTGTTTTGTTGAAAAAGAAAAATGTGGCCTAGTGCATGACCCCTCTTGAACTTCCCGGATATGCCAGTGTGTTTCATATTGCTTCTGAAATCCTATACACTAGACTCCTTGCAGCACACGTAAAACCAAGTTATCTAACTGCATGCTTCTTTCCTGCATTCAGCTCCAAAGGTTTTCGATGATAACACGCTTGAATATGTGGCCAAATCGCTCGGTGAAGCCTGGCCGACTGTGTCTACCTATCTGGGCTTCAACGACCGTGAATGCGAGACCATCATCGCCTCTCACCCGGGTCACATGGACCAACAAGCCCGGAAGATGCTGACTACTTGGAGGGCTAGGTACCCAGGGACAGACATGCTTGGTGACCTGAGAGGTGCAGTCAGAGCGGTTGGATTGTTCTTGCTGCTTCATGACCTCGGTAGGTAGCAACATTTTATTCTGTGATGCATTTTCTCATGTTTTGTTGTTTTCTCATGTTTTGAGACTTCAGCATTTGCCCATCATGCATTTTCGCAATAAAACCTGATTTACAATAAGAATTTCTGTTTTGTCCTGACAAGAACAGGTGGAGAGGTTTTGGATGACGCAACTCTCCAGACAATTGCAAAGAGCGTGGGTAAATCATGGCCTAAGTTGGCCCTGTATCTTCTCTTCAACTTGGAGGAGTGCCAGGCCATCAAGACAGCATTCTCAACACCAAAAGAACAAGCGGGTCAGATGTTGGCGAACTGGAGGCGCAACTTCACCGGCGATAACCCAGTGGAGTACTTGTCCAGGGCTCTGATGACGATGGACCAGAACAATCTCGCCAGGGGTCTTGGTGAGAGCTGCATTTTGCTAATGGAATAGAGGTCGAGTTTGTTTGCGATAAACTGAATTTAAAAAATAGATTTTTGGTGACGCATCTTTGGTTGACGGAATTGTGTCTGGCTCTCTGTGAAAAATAAACCCTTGAATCCTAATATTATATACCACGTCTGCAAATCCAACTGAATATTCCCACTCTAATGTTTTTAAAGTAAAAAGTCCATTCTTATTGCGAGAAATTTTCACTCTTTAGATATTTGTCTTGCTTATTCAATGTGTTGATTTATTGATTCATGGTTTGCTGTAAATTGTAATGTAGTCATGGGCTACGTTGCAACAAAATGTACATTAAATCAAATAATATTTATTAACAGCCAATAATAAAACCGCGCAATTTCATAAAACATTTAAGTTGGTTTAAAGCATGAACATGTTCATAAATATGCATTATATAAGATTCCATTACATTCAAGTACACTATTCAAGCTTAGTAATTTACAGGTCATTAAACAAAAGCTGGGTATTAAATCTAAAAATACCAAAATACATGCAAAATAAAAGCCTCGTTGAAACATTAAAACATCAAACCATTCTACCAATTGTAAAAATAAGAAAAACTTACAAATCACTTAAAAGCTTGACAAAACATGGGAGTGCACTATTTTTGTATGTAGTCGTTGTGCACTTGATTTGAGGGAGACAATTCCAATTTCTGAGAGAGTTTTGCACCCTCTGTTTAACTTTCTGAGGGAACCATTCACACATGGGGTGTGTACATGTTCATTACAAATTGAAGGCAGAGGTTTTCCCTTCTTTGTTGAAGGTTTGTCAAGTGACGCTGTTGAAGGGCATGGTCGTAACACAAACTGCCAGAACCAGCTCTTTTTTGCACTCTCTCCAACATAGCAGTTTGAGAGACAGTTACTCCAGTAATTCAAACAGGCACGGCATACACTAACAAAGAGCCGACACACCCTTTGTACATTGTCAACAAATCATCGACTAATAAGGATTCAACTGTCAGTCGATGATTTGTTGACAATCTGTATTATTATATATAAATATATATAACTGATTACTGTACTAACCTTATGGTTAACTTGGGAAAAATGAAGTTCCCATTTCAAACCAGAACTAATTGTAACACCTAATATTTTAACACCGTCGACAATTTTTAAGTCTTAAGAGCACATCTTGAGTGGAATAACCTCTTGCAGATCCTTCCCGCAAACAACCATGTTCGCACATATAACTTGGTTTAGCTTCACATCATTTTGGACAGCCCAATCACAACAATTTTTAACGGTTGATTGAAATGATTCCTTGTCACCAATGCAAGAATTCTAAATAATTGTCATATCGTCAACATACTTGAGACCGAGGATCCGGCCACCATTGTAACTCGTACTCAGAGTTCCCTTGAATTAGGCTAAAAAATCCATTCGGCCAGACTTGGGTTCCCGTGGTACGCCACCATTCAAGTTGTTCCAATTCAGAAACCTGATTTTGTAGCGAACACACTGTGAGCGCTCCTCTAAGAAGCTGCACACCCAAGGGATTAACGATGGCCGAGTGCCCATGCAGGTTTAGAAAATCTTGAATAACGATGCTGTAGTTCATCGGATCAAAGATTTTACTGAAATCTGCAACAACGACATAACTGTTCGATTTCCATTTGTGAAAATGAGAACACAAATTGTTTACAAGTTTCACCAAATAATGGGATGTTGACATTCTCGTGCGATTGCCAACTTGATTAGGATCTAAATTATCAGTCCCATAGGTTGCATCATCAGTGTCTCTGTAGCAATTTTCTCTTTCCAACATTCACAGCACCCCAAAAGACACTCCCAGAATGCACTTGTGGCAACGATAAAGCTCTCAAGTACCGATCGTACTTCAGCAAGGGAGATGACGGCAATCCGCGACTGCTTGGCATCTGCTGCACCAACTGCAGCCAGGAGTGGTTGGACGAACGGTTCCTGTTCCACCCGGACACCGACGAAACCCGCCCTTCGGTCAAAGTCTTCGGTGTCCTCCTGAAGAAACAACTTGAGGTACCCACAGAGCAAAACCCAGCATTCATGGTTAAAGGTAGTCGCACGAAAATTGAAAATTTCCATTTTGTAGCCGATTACCTGAAGGTAGGAGATCATATCACTTGGCATCGCTGGTTGGGCCACTGGCATCACGCCATCGTATCAAATATCGATCCTAATACAGCGAGAGTTCAGGTCATTCATTGGAGCAAGTCGAGGTGTGGTGGGATACGGATCATCGAAAGTTGGCTCGATTTGATAGAGGAAGACGGTGAATTGTTCTGTATTGACTATCCAGTCGATATAACTAAGGTTAATACTCCAGAGTTAGTGATTGCCCGCGCTAGATCTAGATTGGATGACACTGGTTACGGGTTTTTCTCTGACAACTGCGAAGCGTTTGCTTCGTACTGTAAGACTGGGCTTGCAGAGAGTTGTCAGGTTGTCTGGCTTTATGAGAAGACCAAATCGGTCATGAGAGAAGTACTGACTAACGTAGTTCAAGGCTTTACCAAAGCAGGCTTCATCGTAGCCAAAGAGTACTTTAAAGAGGGTGCAAAAGTATTTCTTGAGAAAGGAGGGGCAGCAGCAGCTAGAGTTGGTGCCGCCGAAACGTTTGAGAGGCTTGCTAATGGCACTAATGCCGTTGGGGCTGGTTTCATCGTTTTCTTCGAGGGCTGCGCGTGCGTGTTTGATCTTAGCAAGATTTGGGAAGCCCGGGAAGAGGGTGATGTTTCACGGAAAGATTTCATAGCAAGCACCTTCCAGCGGGTTACTGAAGCGGTCCTTGGAGCCGGGCTTGCGGTTGGGGGAGGTATCGCTGGGGAAATGGCTGGAGCCAGTGCGGGTGCAGGGGCAGGCACGCTCATATTCCCAGGGTTAGGAACGGTCGTTGGGGCCTTCATTGGCAGTATTGTTGGAGGTGTTGTGGGATCCACATTTGGCAGGTATTTAGGAACCTACTTAGGATCGCCGATCAGCCGTGCACTTGCCACCACCATCGGCACCGATGACAGGGCAGTAAAGAGCATTGAAGACCTCAACCCTGGTGATCAGGTTGTCTTCTATGGCAACCTGCTGCATCCCAGACACCACGCTATAGTCGTTGAGTGTGACAAGGGTAAGGGTATGGTCAGAGTGGTACATAACACCTACCAAAATGGTGTTGTGGAGGAATCAGTTGAATTCAGACCTCCCGTGTACAGGCTTGTTTATGACAAAAAGGATTGCTACCCACCTGATGAAGTCATAAAGAGGGCTAGATCAAAGATTGGGGATGAGACTTACAAGTATTCACTGGCTTTCAATAATTGTAAGAGCTTTGGCAGGTGGTGCAAAGTCAAATAAACTATATAATACAATTGCAAGTTTTATCATAGACATCTAAGAGTTTGAAAGTCTTTTTAAGTATCCTGTTCGTTACGCGTTTGGTTGTATTTCTTGAGGTTGTTTTATGATACGTGCGCGATACATACATGTACACCACTTGCTTGTGCGCGGTTCACTTTCGACCTGCGGGGATTTGAACACAGCTGTGGGGATAGGGCTCTCCGACATTTTTTTTCGGAAGGCTAGCCACCTACTAACAGCTGTTGCTACTACCAATAGACGCATGTGTTACAATAACCAGTCTCCTGGGCGCTGCCAATTGAATATTGAACTCGTTCCTTCTTTTGGCATTATTTGCAGCAAAAAAAATTTAAAGCCGGCATGATTGGCCGTATATATGAAATGCCCGGGTAGGGCGACGTTAGGTATATTGCATTTTAAAGTTGTGTTTGTCGGTGTTAACCCTACTGGTGGCGCTGACATAGCTTTTCAGTATCTGTAAACTTCATGCTGTTGAATGGTTGTTAAAATAATGTTCAACTTTGAATGGTTGAAATTGGTAAATAAACGTAGTGTTTCAACCCTTTCAAATTGTATATAATTAAGCCTTTCAAATGATATTGTACTGATTTTCATCAGAGTCTGTTTTCAGAGTCACGTGTATCAATTTACAAGGAAAATTTATACAACTGTTTTCTGTTGGAATTGAAGTGATTGAGGGACTTTTGTATAGAATCTGTCCAGAGGTGGGACAAGAGAGGGCGAAAAATGGAAAAAAGCATGACACTTAATAAACAAATTTATGCATAACTCTATGTGCACTTTTAAATTCGGATATGCACGCAGATATGTTGTGGTTTGTGACGCTGTTCGCTGTTAACATAAGAAAGAATCTTCTTTTCATATTTCCTTGGATATGTTCGATACTGTTTTTCACTATCACGTCTAAATTTGGTTTGAGTGACTTGCAGGTTTTGCATTCAAAGTTCATTTACAAAAATGGGAACAGTTCTCTTTCCTTTTGACACGTACGCTCTGTTTTGTTCGTTCAATGAGGTACGGTATTTATACAGTCATTAAGCTGCATGGATCTTTAGCATTAACATTCTCCGTGCATAGCTTCCTTAATTAAAACGCAGGGCATCCATTTAAGCTACACAGCACCTGGATTATTAATATCACCCAAGGATATAAATTGGCACTCGTATGGAAAAGAAACTCTTAACTTTTTAACCGCTATAAGGACTTTATCCATACCATTATCAATCATATGTTGAAAATATGTAATTGACATGCTTAAATTGAAGATCCACTAACCTTAAGTAAGAATGTTGAATAGGAAAGGTATTATTATCTACTGTGGTAGTCACTTTACCCTGAATATTGAATAATCTTGCTTTGAGGTGGTTGAATCCACTTCGCAGTGCTGGTTGGTGAACAATCCTCCTGTTGTGAGGGGGATTTGGGGTTATTGAAATCCTGTTACTAAGTGTGACCTAACCCACGAAATTTGGTATCTTGATTGACCAGACACACAGCATCGCTCCCTAAGCTTCCTGGCTTACACAGCCAAAAATACCATTCGCGTAGCAGCAGTGATGTAGTCGACTACTTTTTGAGAACCAAGCTCCCTTGTTACGTTTACACACACATTCTCTGTACGTGTGGCAGATTATTGTGAATGGTACGCCGCACACAATTCTGTGTGTGACCCGTGTTTGACCCTGGCAGCAGTGAAAGAGTAGTCATGAATATTCTCGTTGTACGTCCGGGAAATTTCATGTAAGCTGATGATATTTCCAGGTTATGTCTTGGAAGTTTCTTGTTAAATATAAGTAATGCTAAAACGTCCATTTTAAGAAATATAAGTAGGCCTAATCAGAGTAATTTCTTCTTATGTAAAAACCGGGAAAGACAGAGACAGAGAGAGAGACACACACACCCTGCAAGAGAGATTTTGGAAGGCAATCTACCTACGCAAGCTGTGAAAAGTCTTTGACTCGTTGACTTTTGCACCATTTTAACCTGTGGTGGCGAGTTGTTTGTGGAGCGACACTTGTAAGAAAAGTTTAAGTTCCTCAGACCAAGTGAAGTGCAGAGCTGAATTTTGTTCCGGAAGAGACAGTTTGTGAACTGAACCCAGTTCCAGTTTTGTGGGATCATCCAGTTCCCGTATTTTCGACGGTCACCGCGCCGAGGCCGTTTCGTCTCGAGCCCGTCATTCTTATTGGACGTGGTCTTCGTCCCCCGGCAGCTTGTTGCTGCACCGTCAAGGACTGCACTGTTTTCCCCCGTCTGTGGAGTCCAACATGCTTTACTGTAGTGCCTTGCCAGGCTCTGCTTCGCCCGAACAGTTCGTTTATATGACATATTCCTTACCATTGTAAACTAGTTCCAATCAATGTTTTCTTTGTTACTGTTTTCTTTACATGCTAAGACTAACATTCTCATTAAACCGTACCTGTTTATTGTTCCTTATATCAGTGTGATCTTGTTTAACGTCTTTGTTGCATCGGAAATTTCAAGCCTCAGAATAATTAAATAGTTTGGAGTTTTTTCGGATCGTTTACGCGGCTCGTTGTCTGATCCACTGCTTATTACTGATAGCGAAGTTGGAAGTCGGACTTTGGCCTTTTTTGAAAGAGTGCGCGTACTGTAATATGTTGAATCCAGATTATGTACGGTGTGGCAAATGAATCTAAGACTTCGTGACAAACACTTGCAACACGTATGCACCCGCGGATTTTAGGTCAGTATTTTGGAACGAGGTCACCCCTTGGGTGTGAAGGCAGGGATAATGGATGGACAAGGTAAGATCTGCAGAATCTTCAAGAATTTTTGTGGTTATTTTTCTGTTATCGAGCGCCGAAGGCCAAAGCAATCTCTATACCAGTTTATCTCCTATGGTGTAATAGACTAAATGAACGTGGAGTTGTCTGGTATGCAATACACAATCGTCTATGCACAAAGGATAGAACGGCATTTCTTCGCTGATAGACGACCATCACTGCCTGGAATCCAGTAAGAATCAAGCTGTTCGGAAACCAACTAAGCGTGTAACTGGAAAGAGAACACAAAAAAAATATACCCGGGGTAGACGGGGAGATAGGGGCAGACCCTGAAATTTTCGAGGCGGTCAGGTCTGCCATTTTTTTGTTTGCCGTATTGTTTTCTCTTCCTTTACTCCCTGAGTGTGCAGTGCAACCAAACGTCAACAACAAAATAAGAAAGGATGGCATTTCCCACAGAATTGCCGAGTACATAATCCTGCTTGTTCCTTTTAACCTTTAACTCTTGGTCCATAGAGTAAGATGTGGTTAACAGGCATGTTCGATTCAACTTGAAGGTGTTGCTCTTGTTGCTACTTTCACAGCTGTATTTTAATATAAATTTCCGAGGTTATAAAATGTAACTACAAACGACATGCACATGCAAGCGGAATTTGAATCACGGTTATGCCGACTGTTCCACGCATTTTTTCTTTTGGTCGCCAATTTAAGACGATTTTGATGATGAGTTACTTGAGAATGTGGCCAACTCGCTCGGTCAAGCATGGCCGACTGTGTCTACCTATCTGGGTTTCGATGACGGGGCGTGCCAAGCCATTATCGCATCCCACCCGGACCAACTCAGCCAGCAGGCTCGGCAAATGCTTATGGCGTGGAGAGCAGATTACACTGGGACAGACTTGATGGGCGACCTGAAAGGTGCTCTCCGTGCCGGGGGATTGTTCACTCTGCTTCAGGATCTCGGTGAGTAACAAGTTCATCTAGACATACGTTAATTGAGGACGTGTGCTAATTACAATGAATTACCGGCAGGCTATGAATGTGACAAAGCCTCGTTCATTAACACTGATGTGAAGTTGGTTATGATGGTTCTAGTTAAGGTCTTCCTTAAACAGAAACAAATCCTTTGGCCGATGAAGAAAAGCAAATTAGACGCCTGCCCTCGCTTTGCTAACTCTGCCACTGCTATGATTCATCTTGATTTATTCAAACGCTAGGCGAAGAAATTCTGGACACGTCGTCACTCAAAAATGTAGCAAGAGGCATCAGTGAGTCTTGGCCCAAGTTGGCAGTGCATCTTTCCTTTGGCATTGAAGAGTGCGAAACGATCAGAGCAGCTTTTCAAACACCGAGAGAGCAAGCTGGTCAGATGTTGGCTAACTGGAGACATCACTTCGGTGGCGATAGCCCAGTGGAGTACTTAGCCAGAGCTCTGATTGCAATCGGCTTCGATAACCTCGCAAGGGAGCTTGGTAAGATCGAGACTTTTCCATCTTTTTTTTTTTTTTTTTAACTTTCCGTCGAGGGAAGTGGCCAAGCTATAATTAGTGTCAGTTTTCATAGTCCCTATCGATTTTCCCATTTCCTCTAAAAGACAGTTACTTCCAATTTGAACACTGAGTTTAAGGCTGAAATGAAACAATGTTGTTTTAAATGTCTCTTGCATTTTTCACAGCTCCACAAAAGACACTCCCGAAATGCTCCTGTGCCAATGACAAAACTCTGAAGTACCGGCCCTACTTCAGTAAAGGAGACGATGGTAACACTCGAGTGATCGGGATCTGCTGCACTAAATGCGGCCAGGAGTGGTTAGAGGAACGGTTTCTGTTCCATCCAGACATCGACAACACCCGTCCTTCATTCAAGGTCAGAGGTGCTCTCCTCAAGAAACAGCTGAAAGTGCCCACAGAGAACAACCCAGCCTTCATGGTAAAGGCCGGTCGCACCGAGATCGGAACTCGTTTTTATTGCTTGAAAGTAGGCGATCACATTACCTGGCGTCGCTGCCGGGGCTACTGGCATCATGCGATCATTTCAGAAATCAGTCTGAGGGAAATTAAAGTTAAGGCTTTTCACTGGAGAAAGTCGGATTGTGGTGTGGTGCAAATCACAGAAAACTGGCTTGATTTAAGTGAAGAGCAAGGTGAATTGTTCCGCATTGATTATCCTGCCAAGATAACTAACGCTAACCCCCCCGAGTTGGTCATAGCCAGAGCCGGCTCTAGATTAGGAGACACAGGCTATGGGTTGTTCTCTGACAACTGTGAAGCTTTTGCATCCTATTGCAAGAGTGGACATGCAGAAAGCCACCAGGTTGTGTGGCTGTATCAAAAGATCAAAGCGGTAGTGAAGGAAGCGTTGTTACACATTGCAGGGAGTGGTTCTGAGTTAGCTATTGAGGAGTTTGTCAAGGAAGGTGCCCAGGTATTTCTGGGGGAAGGGGTAGAGGCAGCTGGCAACGTAGTTGTTGTACATACAGTGACAGAACTTGTGCAAGGTACTGGTGCCATAGGTGCTGGCATCATCATCTTCTTTGAGGGGTGTGCTTGTGTTTTCGATCTCATCAAGATTTACAAAAAGCGAGAAAAGGCTGGCATATCACGGCGTGATTTTGTGGCTAGCGTGCTGGGTCGTGTCACCGAAGCCGTTGTCAGCGCTGGGTTCGGTGTGGGTGGACGGGTAGCTGGGGCTGTTGTTGGTGGAGTGGTGGGGACATTGATTAATCCGGGCTTGGGAACGGTCCTGGGGGCTTTCATAGGAGGTATTGTTGGGGGTGTGGTCGGTTCAATATTTGGTCGGTGCCTCGGGTCTTTTGTAGGATCGCCGATCGGTCGGGCTCTGGCCAAAACTATCGGCACTGATGACAGGGCAGTACTGAAAATTGACGACCTCAACCCGGGCGACCAGGTTGTTTTCTATGGTAACCTGCTACATCCTAGACACCACGCTATAGTCGTTGATTACGACAAGGCTCAGGTGCAGGTGGTTCATAACACCTACCAAAATGGTGTTGTGGAAGAGTCTGTTGAATTTAGACCTCCTGTTTACAGGCTTGTGTATGATGAAAATGATTGTTATCCACCCGATGAAGTCATAAAAAGGGCAAGATCAAAGATTGGGGATGAGACTTATAAGTACTCACTGGCTTTCAACAATTGTAAGAGCTTTAGCAGGTGGTGCAAAGTCAAGTAATATAGTGCAATTGTTTTAATTCCTTGTGCTTCATTTACTATGGAAGACGTAACCATTTTTATGCAAACACTTTGTTCATCACTTGATAAGCAAATGTCAAGAGAGTGTGTTGTAATACAATGGAACCACTGTAGATCCAGTGCAGAGGTGCATCTGGATGTCGTATTTCATTTTAAAAAGTGCACAGTGTACTTTGAAAAAAACTGTCCACCGAAACAGATTTCAAAGGTTCACAGTCCACAGGTTACACTGAAAAGTAGCCTGAGTTAAATGTTAACCCAAGGAATGGTGAAAGCTGCAACTACCCAAATTTCATTTTTCACCCACAAATTGATTGGATATTAACCATTGTTTGACCTTCCGATCAGACTCCGCCCCTAAAACGCACCCTTTCTCCATGTGGTGATTGTGGTCTTCAGGTCAGTTCCTGGTCATGCCTGAACCTGAACGACTGTTTCATGGTAGCTAATCACCCCTAAGGTCCCCTCTGACTACATTCCATTTTCTGCTGTGGAAGTGTAAGTAATACCTGGTCACAATCCAAACAGCCGACCAGTCGGCACATGTCTGCAAACGAAAGAGTAGCCACGCCCTAGAAATCACACCGTTACTCCATGAGGTGATTTTTGTCTCCAGGTCAGCTGCCTGACATGCCTGAACCTGCACAACCTGTACGACTGTTTTATGATAGCTAATACATCCCTGCGGTCCCCTTTAACTAAATTCCATTATTCTGCCGCGGAAGTTTAACTCAAACAGCCGCGATTAGTCGGCACATGTCTGTACACAGAGAGATCCAGTTCCTGATATAGACAACATGGGCTGGTCAGTGGTGACTGATCTTTCAAGAATTATAACTCGGCAGTGGTTGGGATCTAGCCTTGGGTGAGGATTACAGGAAATCTTTGCCAAGTTGACCATTGGGAAAAAGTTATTACCAAATTTGGTGATACCTGTCGATCTGTATCACCGCCCCGTTGACTTCAGGGTTAAAACAAGCCAGAAATTAATTTCAATCACCCAAATTGGGTTAAAACAATCTAAAATATCGTGAAGTTGCTGTTTGCACCCTCCCTTGGGTTAAAATTGAACCCAAGTAATTTTTCATTGTATACAGCTTCTCTTAAGCTATCTCAATTTAAATGTGTATGTGTAAGTGACACTGAGACTTCTTTGTTCAAAAATTCAATAAAAAAAAATTGGAGGGCCTGATGTTTCGAAGGGCAAAATAACAAATGGGGAGAGACAAAATAGCAAGCAAGAGATCAACCAAGGCTGGGCGAAATGGAGAAAAATTAAATCGAGTTCTTCGATAAATCTGATTCCGGTTAATTCTTATGGGGCACTTGCCCGTTACGGAAGTGAAATATGTTAAATTGAAACTATGTTGGTTTTCAAGACCAACATCACAACATAGTCGTGGCTTTCTTAAGTATAGAACAACACAGCCTAATTACGTTAAATACGAAACAGAGATCGGAAACAGCCTCAGAAGGGCGCAAGGTAGAGTGTCAAATTTTGTTTTATTTTAAAAAGGAGAAACAGCTAGAAAATGGACTTATACTTTTCCAAAAGGTCAAAACAGAGAACATTGTATCGAATGGATTGAAATATTTAATAAAAACCACATTAAGTGTGAAAATTATGTCGAAGTTGATAGTCATTGTGAGCATTTTAAATGGTCGTTATAGTTGAAATAATAAATAATAAAGTGTTGTTTTAACAAAGTTTTATATATAATTTGTAAAAAAGTTGAAATAATTATTTCATTTTTAATAAAGAAATGTATTGTGTATCTATATATACTTAAATGTGATTTAATATGATACTCGCTCAAAAACAGTAAAATTGGTTAAAAAAACTGGCTTTATCCAAGTTTCCCTTTACCTTTTCAATTCAGACTGATCTGAAGTTTTATTTCCATTAACATTAAAAACATGTTCAAACCAGCACTGAAACCAATGTTACTTCAAGACAGAAAAATGCATACATTGTCAGTATCTCCAACTATATATATATAAAAGGGGTGAAGTCACACATAATTCATCACACTTTATAGCTCGTCGATATTGCCCGGTGAACTGTAGCAAAATTAAAGTCATGCAAAAACAAAGTCATGCTTTTAGACAGTGTGGAAAGTTATCAGAATAATAAGAACCAAGCAATGATTTTAAGGTAGACAATGTACAGTCCAAACACTATGATTGGGAGACGTATCTAGTATCCAGACTTGAACAGAACCTGAATGACTTTTGATCCAATACCAAATGGATCGTTCGATATTTTGTTCGCATTTTGATGCTAAACATTGTCACTGTTACCCCCAAAGCTCACTGCAAGATTAAAAAATGTATTAGCAATGGTGTTTTATAATGTTTGTAAGTCCGTTTGGTAACATGGAGACAAGGTGTGAATTAACGTAAAGAGACCTTCACAAGACCACACAAAACCAACACAAGACCTCCAGTCTGAATTCAAGTCCCAAGCTATTCAAATAAACTGCAACAAAAGCATTCCTTTGTCATTGTTTATCCTGTTACTTGTGACTGGTCTTGCGCATGGTCTTCTGTATGGTCTTGTGATGGTCTCAACTACAACACTGATATTTATAATGTAATTTTAGGTGTGTTATGCTAATGACCCTTCAATAGCCAGTCTGTGTCTTCCGATGATACTTTGTACTTTAAAAGTCACTGTTTAAACCATTCATCGAGCAATAACTGAAATTATACCAGGCAAGATATGGGACAAAGGGTAGCCCCCTTACCTGTCCGATCCCTATACTCCCTAGACTGTTGTTACCTAAGTCATCCCCCGAGAGGTCCGGAAAGAATTCCTGGGATTCCGATCAAACAATGACCAACACAAAGGTGCGGGGGGGCTCTCTCCGTCCCATATGTTGCTTCAAATGACTGAAATGCTACTCTCATAAACCATTTCAAACATGGATTTGCGCTGGGAAACCAGCCAGCCGACCTCGGTGGTCAAGTGGTTAAGATATCTGCACTAGTAAGCAGGAGGGGGTGACGGTTCGAGTCCCACCTGAGTGCATGTGGGCTTTTTTCACAAGCCTTCTGGGGCATACACTGAGTATACAGTGTTAAGTGCACGTCGGACAGGGCAAAATCCAAAATTAATTTACTCCCATCAAGTTTTTTTATACACTGTACAAGCTTCATTGGAATGAAAATTAAACTAACGTGATCACTCAGTGTTGAGATCTTAGTTAGATTGGCATTAGCAAGTTATTTATGTTAGAATTATTATTTGTTATTCGAAAGTGATATTTACTCTAATATTTTTGAGCACCATTAAATGACATCTTGCAATATGAGGGATTGTTTACCTCAGAAAAAGGATGTTGCATGTTACACTGGACTCCAGTTTCAATAAACATAAAAGGTATTCTAGGCCAATATGCGCTATCAGTGCCGCACTACGCAATTAGCGCTATCTCCTGCTGTTTACAAAAGGTCATTGAATGCATTGGAAATTCCCTTTTGGAACCGTTGAAGGACAATAGGCGATTATTGCGAAATTCTAAGTGTACTGATTCACGTGCTTTACAACAAATAATGAAATGGTGAACAATCTGCCCACGTTATGTTCAGGGCTGTTTGCATATGATAACATTGTAAGCTGCAACTTAGTTGTTAAATCTGTCAGGTTGTCGGTATATAAAAAGCCTGGCCTAGATCCATTTGATACATTTTCATAGTAATGGACTCAATGACACGGTATAAAAACCTCAAATACAACTTTATTCCCCCATATACCTTCTCATAGACGTTCATCCAAGCATTAAATTTTGCCATTAATTAAAGCTAATGACTTCAGTGACTTATTTTTCGTGTTTTTAATCGGCCATTTAACCCCAGAAACTAGCAATGGTATACCGGTAGTGCGGCGTTCAAGTATAACTAACTTGACTTTTCCGTGCATTTTAAAAACTTTGTGAAAGAGAAATAATAATCTTGTGTCGGCAGCTATTTAACAGTACATGACTTATTACTAGAAGGTAGAACCGAAAATGGGCAGAATATACCACGGATCCGCAGAGGTTGCCGTTAAAGGTTTGAAACTAATCCAATACATATATACTATTAAAAACAATTGGAAATAGTTTTGTCACTTTGAAACTTTTAAACACTTTCAAGTACAGACTTGTAAAAAAGCAGTGTGTAAAGACTGCACTATTTTGACTCACAGTGACTACAAAGGATCCGTTTCCTGTTGTTCCTGAGTGTGATCTACATCCAGCAGAGCCTGCCGATATCTGCATTGTGCGCGTATCTGACGACACAATGACAGTCAGCCTGACATGTGAAGTTTCCTCTGCCAAACCAGCGGTGGACATCCAGTGGTTCCGCGTTTATGAAGATGGCCACTCAGAGAATATTGCACAAACCCTTAAGATGGAATTGCCCAATCACAAACCAGGTGTGATGTTGACTGTTTACTTATCCCTGGTCCACTGGTGGATGTTAAGAGAGGGCAGCAAGCGGCTACGTCCTTTTTGCTGCCAAGGGTTATCCAGGTGTGGGAGTAAAAAGCATAGGCCCTACACACAATTAGTCTATGTATCTTTTTGTGGCCTTCCTAAGAGATGGAACAATTGTTTGTTATTTTAAAAGCTTCTGGAAAGAAAGAGAAGGAAACTGACCACAAGTCGTCTTCCTCTATTTGTTAATTTAAAAATACTTGCCCCCCTTTTCCTGGGGCCGGGGTTGCTCCTACTGTTCCCAAGGAAGGGGACAGCTGCAACTGCAAAACACTTGGCTGCATCAGCGCAACCCTTTATGATGTCAGGTTCATTAATTGGACAAGGGTCAATATTTACCAATTATACAGTTAATTCATACGAGTCCCCGAGTCTGATTTCTGTTTCCTAATGCTGCTCTCTGGGTGCACTTTGCTGGAGACAAAATCGTCTTTTTTCAATCTGTCAAATAAAGTCCAATATGTTTTAAACAATTTGTCATGGCACAGAGCTAAAGAGCCTGTCAACTCCTTTTAATCTGCCAAGCTGGTATCACGGTAACGATCCAAAGGCAAGGAAGGTGCAAAAGTGTTATATCCCAGGTGCTGGGAAGAAATTCATCCGAAAAAGAAAAGATTCAATAGGCCCCTCAAAAAGATAGATTTCTTATAATCGTTTGGACGGGTTCGTGGAAATGGTTTGCACATGATTTGAACAAAACCTTAAAGGTCACATTCCACTGTAAATGTGGCCATTTATGAGCATTGCAAAGTTCATTGGAGAGATCACATCCAACATTGCAGGTTCATTTGTTGCGAACACTTACACATCATCGTCATCCATCCATTTGCCTACAACGGGTGAAGACAACACCAGGTATAGATGTGAAGCCTACGACGTGGCCCTTGGGGCCAGGAATGGAAGTCACATTGTAGTCTCTATACGAAAAAGCGCAGAGATTATTCGTAAAGGTGAGAAATTATTTTTCCTTCACAATTTCGTTTACGAAATATGCCAAGATAATGGGGTTCACTGTCGTCTAGCTTTGTCATTTTCGATGCTATCTAACTGAGCTGTAACAAATTAAACGAGATGCACTGGCATGTATGAAACAAATTTCTGTATGAACGTGTGGGCAAGCTTTTCAACAATCAAATATGGCGTACCTTTGTTTATGTAAACGTTTTGTCTACAATGTCGCGGATGAGGTATTGTTTTCTTTGCTTTATAAGGAAGGGAAATGAAATAAACAAAAACAAATCTCCTTTCTCTCATTATTGGCCCCCACCCCTGGGCCTTACAGACAAGAAAGGTTTGGCTGAGGGGAAATCACTGTCATTCTCCTGCTTACAATGGAAATTTACGCTAGCTTGACAACACGAAAGAACCTCGATTAATCTTTAAATGCCAATAATAAGGATTAAGATGTAAGGTAAATTGTACACATAAAGTCAATACGAACAGGTAGGACGTATAGCTACTACGTTTTTGCAATTATACCGGATATATATGCTCAAGTGTTCACTTCAACCCCGCCCATAAACTTTAGCTTTACATCTAACAACTTCAGTGCATATCTGCTTACCTATAATTAATTCGGCAAAAATAAACTTAACTCTTTTTTTTTCCAAGATGGACCGGTGTTCTTAGAACGAGGCCGACGTGGTATCATACCTTCCCCCCTTGATGCACTCCCTGCATACTCGATGAAGGATCTGGATGGGGTGTACTGGTACTTCGGTCACAATGACAGAGATAACGCCATCATGTCACACTTTCAAGGGACCATCGCTCCGCTTAATGGCATCCCCAAGGGGCTGTTCAATATCGGTAGCGACTTCGGTCTGATCATCCAGAGCGTCGCCGACGAAAACGAGGGGATGTATTATTTCTTGGTTGTGCCCAAAGTTGGCAAATTGTACCAAGGATCTGTGGAGGTAGCCGTGAAAGGTTGGTAAAAAAAACCCGAAGCACACTGGAATCAATTTTCAATTAAACCAAAACCAACATCTTAACGAGGGTGTTTACGACGGAGGTGTAATTACGTTGGAATATTTTTGTCACGGTAAAAGTCTAGTTGTAGACTAACTTTGATGGTAACTCTTATATTCATACAGGTGCAAAGCTGTTCTTATTTGTTATTTGACCATACGTTTTCCCGACTGAATTTTTATAACCCACACGCAGTTATTACAGAGCTGCCGTTTCCCGTTGTTTCCGAGTGTGATCCACCCCCGTCAGGACCTGCCGGTACCTGCACTGTTCATATACCACACGACACAGCAACTGTCAACCTAACGTGTTCAGTTTATTATACAAAACCCCCCGTTACCATCCAGTGGTCCCGAGTGTATGATGATGGTCGTATAGAGCATGCTGAAAATGCACATACTACGAAACTGCTGACTCTCCAACCAGGTGCGTTAAGCCTTGTTTCCATTACCGTCGTTTGTAACGCGGACGGTCCTCAAGATGTGTAAAACACAGACACGAACGAAAAAGACAATGTATGACGTCATTCCGCCCAAAAAAATTGAAACGAAGTGGCATCCGAAAATTCGTGAATTTTCGCAGAAAATGTGCGTTTAGATTGACTTTACCTTTTCATGATACCAAACCTGTACTCCAATTTCATGCCTTTCATTGGTGGTCAACTATTTAGTTGATCATTGGGGTGTAATATCAAAGCATCGAGGAGAGAACAGGTAAAACTCGTGGAGCCAGTCATGCCAGCGTGCGTGGGAATACCACGGCTACTCGACGCAGGAAATCGGCAAAAGTGAAACCTGGCTCAAATCTTTGCAGATCGTTCGAGGGCTAGTTTGCATTGTGGGCTACACCTGTAGCCGGCATGTTTCTATAATGATGGGGTTGCAGTTTGCGTCTTGATTGTGTTACTCTCTGCGTTTCTTACGTCGAAATAGACACCAGTCTTAATTAATGACACGTCCTCGGGCCATGAGCTTCTAATTGTAATTTAGGGTCTATGACCTTACGCGTTGTGATAACGCTGTACTTGGAGAGTAAAATTAATAGACTGATTGCTCTCCACTAAATCATCTTACCTATAGTGGGTATCACCCCATACGAACATGTGTTTTGAGTGTTGTTTAGAAACAATAAAGCCAATTTGCGCTATTTTACCTGGCACATCAGTGGTGTGAGTACGGTACCTATCGTCGTTTTGTTTTGTTTTGGTTTTTTTTTGTAAATGTTACTTATGAAACACTTTGCTTTTAGTGGACGCCGTGTTGGTTGATATTTAATACCCACTGTAGGTCATGTGACTTAGCAGGCGCAATTCGACATATACTGACACGAGTATTGCTTCTCTGATACCGAACGGGTAAAGAATTTTAAGTTACTGAAAGCGAATCAGTTGTGTCAGGATAATCGTCGAAGACCTTTTAGCAATACCCCTTTTCAATGAATTAAATTAAAGGTCTGAATTAAAGGTACAATCATGAATCGGCAATGAATAAAATTGTAATAATTTTAAAAGCTGCAACAAAATTCATTATTTTCTATTGCAAGTTAGTATCCCTTTTGTTTGCGATATTAATGTGGTAATTTTAAAATCTGTTTTAGGTTCCCTTGTTGACAACACTTTCACGTCATTGTCATCCATCCAAGTGCAACTGACGGGTAACGGCAGCGCAGTTTATAGATGTGAAGCTTACGGCGTTGCTCTCGGGGAAAAGAATGGAAGTCACTTGTTAGCCACCATAAATAAGGATTTACCTCTGGTCAATGCAGGTGGGAAATTTCATACGATTTCGTTGCTCGAAGTGCCACGTTCATATTAACATCATTTATGGCCTAATAAGAGTTACGGCATCCAATACCCATAAAAGATTTGAAGGTTTTTGGCTTTGATCCATCAACACTAAAATCCTGCCAAGGGCTGTATTCTCGTTTGGCTCATGAATATTGAGATTCACTATATCATGAAAACTGGAACTGCAACAAACCCCTGATTACATGGCAAAGAAAAAATGGTAAATGACACAAGCAAGAGGTCTCATTTTTTTTTTCTTTTCATATTCATCAAAATATTTAGAAATATCTCATGCTTTCAATTTCAAATCCTTAATAGACACATCAGTGCCGACTTTCACGTGGAACGCTCTCTGCAGCGCTGTCGTTGTCGTAATGGTAATAGTCACCCTCGCATTTGTACTGGGAGGTTTCATCTTGGTGTGGGTAAGTGTAAAAATGCATCTTAATATAGTTACCTTTATCAGCCTATCTCTTTGGTATCACACGCAGGAAAAAGGTGAAATTACTCACAGACAAAAACAGATTTTTAGAGTCGCAAGAATATCATTCCGGCAGAGTATTAATTATGAGCTTGCAGAAAAGCCCTCACCGCCGTCACGCACTTCTAGATTCGTTGTTTTGTTCACAAACATAGACAACAATTTTGCATAGACGGCCAAAGTTTGCAGAATATTCAGTATTGGTTTGCAAGAATTTCTGCCATAAAATGCACATTTTGTGACATCAGTATTAAACCGGGTGGTATTTCCTTGTTACGAATGTGTGTTTGTTGGTATTGTTTTAATATTCACATATCATTTTAAACCCTTAAATTGTGTTGATTTGGTACCTGCGGCCAGCCACAACAGACCACAGTAGAATCAGTGCTTCTGACGTAGCAAGAGAAGCCTTTGTGGTATAGCACGCTGTTATGATGAAAAGTGCGGTTCTCAAACTAAAATAATGATTAGGTCTTTTTCTGAGAGGATTTTAGAACCAGGAAAGTCACAGTCGTCTTGTAGATATTGTACCTCATGGTTTACATCCTCGCACTACACAATTCTTACAACAATCCTTTTTTTCCTGGGAATAAACAAAAGCTGAACACTATCAACTGAAGCGAGTTTCGTTGCAAAAATGTTTGTGACGTCAAATTTACTTTGCTCTCGTCTTCGCCTGAAATATGTATAAATCGACCCAAATTGTTACTCATGCGCATCTCCAAAATAAAGGAATGGTACCATATTACCTTAATATCACCGACAGAAGCTACTTGCCTTACGTGCACTGTCAGTGCAGCAACCTGTCCTGCCCATGTAATGACCGACAGTAATGATGTTTCCAGGAAAGAAAGTAATTAGAAGTGCCTTCTCTCGGTCACTCAAGACACTGACGTCTCATAGCCAAACGATCTGACAGGGAAAATATGTGTGGTTTTTAAGGTTCCTCATTGTATACCGTTTTAGAAACGTGGAATTTGCAATTATCGACGAAGAAAAACATCCAACCACGCAGGGTCAGACATTGGAACGCCTCTCAAGGGCATGAGGAGGAACAGTAAAGTAACCACGAGTTTGACAGTGGACCACGAAGATGAGGACTGTAGCAACGAGAATACCTGCCTTGTTGAAGATACCAATAGTAAGTGTTGCAAATGGGAAGAATAACTAGCCTCTGTGAAGAATATCCGAGGCTATACATGCATCGTAACAATCTTTAATCCTCTAAAGATTTCTCGTGCATGTGACTCACAATTACACCTTGAAAAAAGTTACTCATTCAGCTGATAATCATATTACTAAGAAAGTCCTTTTAGAGGAGATACATTTTGAACAATATAGCCACATATTTTGTTCACTAGAGTAGGACGAAATGGAGAATAAAATGCAACGAGATGATTGTGACAATGTGAGAGATAAAGGTAGGTTAAAAATAAAAGTATACACCTTATTTGCTCGCCAAAATAGCAATAGTTGGGACCTAAGACAACATACTCAAAAGAATAGTATCTGTACGATATGATTTCCGTCTTTTTACTGTACTGCCTATATTATGCACGAAGAGGTCATTTTCCCGTTTACAGATCTGCCTTTACAAAAACACCTGTAACTCCCCGGGTTTTCTGAAATATTGTGATGTACTCTTCTGCTGAAATATTCTAACCAATAATGAAACAAGGTTTTCAGTGGTGGAATAAAAAACTATATCAGCTTTATAACTAGGAATGTTATCATGTGAGTTAAAGGAATACAGGAATTTCCCTTAAAATCACCGTTTGTCACTGTTTGGAGTAAAGCAAACTGTAAGCGTACCTTTTTAAACATTCCATATTGTCCAAGCTTTAACTCTTTGAAAAATTTCTTACTAAAGGTTACTCTCTGATTTATTGTCATTTTTTACACCTACAAATTAAATTGGAAATGGAAATCCCCTATACCGGTGCAAAATATAAAACAATCCAGCATTTTGTGTTCAAATCAATGCAACATTGACATTCATTGCCTTTGGTTACATCAAATTTGCAAATTCAAATTAGCCACCCCAACAAAAATACACACTGAAACATAAAGGTGCATATTCAAGGATTTCATAAAAAAAATCTACTGAATGGTCCCTGTAAAATGAGCAATCCCTTTCTAACTTGTGCGCATTATTTTCCTCATGAAAAGTAATAATAAAAACGGCTTAAGCTGCAGCCTCGTAGTGTACGCCTGATGAAAACCAGGTTTTAATGCCGCTAAGTCATTTCCCTGCGAAATTCAAGTTGCATGTTGTGTTTTGAAGGGGAGATGTTAATCCCACATTTTAGGGTTAATATGGACGTCATACAAAGGCTGTAACAAGTATACATTTTCAACGTTAATCTGATGGGGACTTCTGATCGGTTTTAACACCAGATGAAGAAATTCTGGACACTACAACACTCTTGAAAATTGCCCGAGACGTCAGGAACTCCTGGATGGAGTTGGCTCTCTTTCTCTCTTACGGCATTGAAAAATGTCAAGCAATCCACGAAAGCTTTCTTACACTGGAAGAACAGGCAAGTCTTATGTTAGCTACCTGGAGACACTACTTTGTCGGCCTTAATCCACTGGAGTACTTGGCTAGAGCTCTGGCCACGATGGGCTACGGTGATCTCGCCAGGGAGCTTGGTGAGAGAGACTTTCTTTGTTGTACATTTCATACTTGAACACTTCTCTGAAACTAATCCTCTTTTTACCGCCCTGTCGAGTTTTCTGGATTCCATTACGTCTTTTCCGAAGATAGCGGAAAGGTTCACAACCTCCCTCGTGTGTGACTTTAACCAATACAGCCGACGTCTTATTATCGAACTTCAACGTAGAACTTGCTTGTAGCATACTCTTTGTTCCTCATTGCTCAAGTATGAGCCAACAAGGGGTGATGTTCTTTCTCCCTCACGTTGTCACATTTCATATGTTAATCCTTTGAGAGCAAAAACTCCCTCTACCATTCCCTTCACAGTTCAAGGATATTTCTGCCTTTTAACTGTCACAGCACCTCAAAAGGAACTTCCTGAGTGCTCCTGTGCCAATGGCAACGCTCTGAGGTACATATCCTACTTGAGCAAAGGAGATGAGGGGAAACCCGAACTGCTTGGTATCTGCTGTACCAAATGCGGCCAAGAGTGGTTACAGGAGCGGTTCCTGTTCCATCCAGACACCGATAAATTCCCCCCTTCAGTGAAAGTCTGTGGGGTCGTCCTCAAAAAACAGCTCCAAGTACCCATGCAGATTAATCTCGCCTTCTTGATAAACTGCAGTCGCAAGAAAATCGACCAGTTTAGTACTGACGGTTATAACCTAAAGGTAGGGGATCACATTGCGTGGCGCCACTATTGGGGCTACTGGCATCATGCAGTCGTGTCAGAAATTGATCCTAAAGGAGATATAGTTAAAGTCATTCATTGGAGTAAGGTGGGCTGTGCCATGATGCGGATCACAGAAAATGCGCTGAAGCTGAGTAAGGAACAAGGTGAATTGTTCCGTGTTGATTATCCGAGCGAGATAAGAAAGATTAACCCTCCAGAGCTTGTAATTGCCCGCGCTAGATCTCGATTAGATGACACTGGTTATGGAATTTTCTCCGGTGCCTGCGAAGCGTTTCCATCATATTGTAAGACTGGGCTTGCAGAGAGTTATCAGGTTGTTTGGCTGTATGAAAAAGTAAAGTCAGTCGTGAACGAAGCGCTGCATAATGTGGGCAATGGCTATACCTACGCTGGCGTCATTGCAGCCAAAGAATATGCAAAAGAAGGTGCCAAAGTATTTCTTGAGCGTGCACAGGCAGCGGCCTCTATGAAAGTGTGTGCCGCTGAGAAGTTTGAGAGGCTTGTGAATGGTACCACTGCCGTAGGGGTGGGTGTTCTTGTTTTCTTCGAGAGCTGCGCCTGTGTTTTTGATCTTAGGAAGATTTACGGAGTAGTGAAGGAGGGTAAAATGTCACAGCAAAATTTTATTACGAGCGCATTCTTGCGAGTTGGTGAAGCTCTCGCAGCCGCTGGGCTTGCAGAAGGGGGAGACGTTCCTGAAAAAGTAAGTGGACCTCAGGGGAGCAGGGGAGTCGATTGTAATGCTACGGATGCACGCTCCAAGTCCTACTTTGGTAGTTTTTTAGTAGTAGGCGTATCATGCCACTTATAGATCGAAAAGAAATTTCAAATGAGTCTTCTGACGATCCTGCTATAAATACTACTTACCACGCAAAACGTATATAATTGCTACGGTCATTGACTTGCGTTGTATACCTTAAAAGCATCATTGAAATAAATGATAAACTGTGTGTCAGTAAAACTTGCTGCATTATTTGCCATTATTTGCACCAAAGAATCATTTGAAAGTCTGCATATTCGATCATCTCAGCCTACTGGTACTGAAAAGCTTTGTACCTTGTTTCTTTAGCATTTCGTTATGGTGGTAACCTTACCATACGTGGTTTTTCCCCTCCTTTTACTGCATGTCATTTAAAAATAATGTATATTGCATTGTACACTTACTTAGAAGTATTTTGTAAACGATAGATGTAGCGGAGCTAAGACTGAAGTCAATGACATGCGTATAGGGTTGTATTCTCATTTCATTTGGAAAGGCTACACGCGCATACATCTTTCATTAAAAAGCGTAATAATCTTTCGCAAGAATCCAAAAGTCAAGTGTCATACACACTTCTATAAAACAGGTTACATTGTTATCAGTGTTGGAAATTTCCATTTGATTTGGGAAGTTGACTCCTGTACCTGTAGTTGACAGCTTGTTATTCTTTTGCACTAGTCGATTCCAAATTCCAAGATATGAAGGCTGCAACCCCTAAGAGGTTACACGACAATACTTCGTTTGGCTGCATAGAAACCGTGACTTCGCTGCATGATAGGTTTTTTCCGCAGTCTTCCCAAGGCATGCTACCACCTGCAGTTATTGAAGTCCGTTATTTCGAATAAAGCAATTGTAATTTATTTACTAAGTAAATAGCCCTAAGGGTGTGTTCAGGATAAAAACCAATACATGTTCAGTAGCTGCACAGAATGTAAATACGCTGTACGATCAGAAGGTATTTCTTCGTCTGAGCGACTGGCTGAGCCTGCAGGTTTTGAGGTAAGACAGAAAGTCTAGAAACTTTTACACATTTTTTAATGTTATTGTTGCAGTACCGAACCGGCTCATCTAAAACGATTCAACGCTTGAAAATGGTCTTAACACTAGAAATGTAAAGCAATTCACGTCTTAAATTCTCGCCCTCAACTATGTTTATTTATGTTCATGTTCCTGGAATGAGATTAAAAAATATATCCGGGGTAGTCTCAAACGTTACAATTTCCAGATGGCTGAAGCTTATTAACTGCAGCCACAAAGCCAAATGTAAAACTCTCATCCGGATCGCTTCTACCCTTTGCATCACACTCGTTACCGCCTCACTATTGACACGCCGCACAAACGTGATAAAAGCTTTTAGCCGTTTACCACTGACTCAATATGTACAGATGCTTCATGTTGTTCAGTGAGATCTGTTGGGATTATGCACAGTATGTATGTGTAACAATGTGCATTTACGGTATTGTACTGGCAGAGATATTTTTTTTTCTCATCAGGAAGAAGAGCGAAATGAATCTAGTAGCTTGCATTTGGATTTCCTTGGGTAAGCTCCAAGACCTCCAGTCCTGATTAATTTCAGAAGGACGTTTTAAATATCAAAGTGGTGTTTGCGCTTAATGTACCCAAACAACCCACTGGCCTGTTACCACGGGTAACCAGCTCTATAGAAGGGAAGATCCAGAATCAAATTTGCGGAAAGTGGGATTTTTTTTCTGGTGTGGGAGTCGGAATTTAAGTTTACGGGTACGCAATCTGTGGTATGATGCTTATTTGAGGGCAGTTTTTACGGGACAAGTGTAAAAAGGTCGCCAATCGTCCTGATCAATTCGTGGGACTGGTTATAAATGGTACCTACCAGCATTGTTTGTAGAGATCAGCATTCTTATGATATGAAAAATCTGAGATTTGCTTAACCCACTCCCGCCCTCCAAGATAAAATATCTAAGATGATACCGCAGGACCGGTAGATTACGGGTAGATTGCGATTGTACTAAACATACGCTCCACTCTGTTAAATATGTGTAGAGGCGAAGTGTAGACTGGTCAAAGTCTATCAAGTAATAGAAATTATCGTCTTGGACCAGGACTCCCCAGTCACCCCTTGTACACTTATATTCCCACCCCAACTACATTCGCTAACTTTCTTTCCTCATACGGGTATATTTTCAGATAGAAAGTTATCCTTTCTACCAGTTGCACTGATCAATCACATCAATCTGTTTTGGTTTGGTTATTGTTGACAGTGCTGTATTGTTGGCTGCCGTCATACAAGGGTCAGGAGCAGACCGTGTTCTTAGAGCGAGGTTACCGGGGGATTGTGCCTTGCAACCCCGCTGCATCCCTTGAATACACGTTTGATGACCTGGAAGGCGTGTACTGGTACTTAGGTCAGTATGACCGAGACCATTTCATATTCTCCTACTTCCGCGACGCCCACTATCAGGGAGACGGCATCCCTGAAAGAACGTACGACATCAGCAGCAACTTCGGGTTGATCATACAGAACGTCACAGACTCAGATGAAGGGAGGTATTATTACAAGGTAGAACCGAAGTTGGGCCGAATATACCAAGGATCCAAGAAGGTAGCGGTTAAAGGTTAGTGCAAAGTTATCAAATGCATAGAGGAACGCAAAGACAAAACAAAAAGATGTCATGGTAAAAATCATGTTGTGGATTGTGGTGGCAGCTGAGATGTTACATTCTCATCCCACATAAGATGGCAGGTGTAAAAAGCTACCACTCTTTAACGTGTGTTATCACCTGTTAAGATAACATAAATTTGATTCACAGTGACTTCTAAGCAGTTGTTTCCTGTTGTTCCTGAGTGTGATCTTCGCCCATCGAAGCCACTAGATACCTGCATTGTACGCGTACCATACGATGTGGTGACTATCAGCCTGACGTGTAAAGTTGAGCATGTCAAACCTGCGGTAGACATCCTATGGTTTCATGTGCTTCCAGACGGTGGCGCTGAGCAAGTCGAATCATCAACTACGATATTGCCTGTAAGCAGACCAGGTAATTTGCCAACTGCTTCACCATCCGAGTCCACTTGTCCTTCTCTTTTTTCTAATATCGAGATTCATGTGTCTCTGCTTTTAATGATAAAATTAATGCAAATAAAAAAGGGTACTCCATCACACCTTATGTCATAATGAGGGACCAATGTAGTTTCAAACAAACTTTCATGAACTGACCTATAGCATCCTCGGTAGTAACCCGTCTTTCGGTGCTTCAAATATAATGTTATAGTTGAATATAAAAACGAAGAAATTCCCTCAGACAAGCCTTTCCAACTAGCTAGCTTAATACCAGTATTAAGTTGACTGATGAAAAGTGTTTTGTGACATGTAGTCATTTTAAACGTACAAACTTCAGCTGGGATTTTTTTTTTACCTCAGGTGCATCTTTCGACAATACCTTTACGTCGTTATCAACCTTCCATCTGCCCATGAGGAGTGATGACATCGTAAGGTATAGATGTGAGGCTCATGGTGTAGCTGTGGGAAGCGACAATGGAAGTCATTTGTTGGTTAGCGTCAGGAACGTCTCACCGATAGTTCATACAAGTAGGAATGTGTATGCCTTTTAAAAAATACCCTCAGCTGTAGTCAAAACACCGATAACATATCTTCAAAATTGTATTTCGTGGTAAAAGTAACT
Source organism: Acanthaster planci (assembly GCF_054643075.1). Lineage (NCBI taxonomy): Eukaryota > Metazoa > Echinodermata > Asteroidea > Valvatida > Acanthasteridae > Acanthaster > Acanthaster planci. Next base: position 9,870,339 of record NC_141790.1, read on the forward strand.
GTTACTGGTTATGAAAGGCGTGGCAGTCGCTGCGACAGAGAACGCCCAAACAACTGATGTCATGCTGCATTGTTGTTGGCAGTTTGTTCGAACCTGTTTGAAGCTCATGCACGTATCCCCCTTTGGGGTGTAAATGTAAATCGGACGTTTTTGTAAAAGAAGCCCCACGTAGGGTCGAACTTGTGCGGCGACACTCGAAAACAGACCGATATGACCATGGTGGTGTAATCCCAGATGTGCCCACTGCAGGCGGCCTTGGCATAATTTTCTTGCCATGTTCCACGTAGACACGACCCATCCTTGGTACATTCCGAAGGGAGTTCTGTCACACGTTCCCAGTTTGTTTGCTTGGATATTTTCCTTACCCTGCAGCCCACCAACCCCTTCTCCCGGAAACTCCCCCTTTCTGTCTCCAACTCAATTTCTGCATATCATTCCCATCCTGCTTCCCTTTTATTGGAATTATTTATAGAATTCGAATGAATTTTTTCCTCTTTCTACTATTCGTCTATTGACTTATTTTTATACTATGCAATAATGTCACGAATTTAATAATTTATGCGTTTCTGGTTGATGCTCAGCCAAATTTGCTGCTACTCGCATATTATATAAACCATATGACAACAAATAGTGTACTCAATAGTGGGCCTATACTTGTACTTTTCTTTTTGATCGAAGGTCCGACCGTATATTTAGAGCGGGGTCGACGTGGGATCGTTTCTTGTCTCCCCGATTCACCCTTCGCATACAAGCTGAAAGATCTAGATTGTGTCTTCTGGTACTTCGGTTCGAGAGACAGAGAACACGCCATTGGCTCCTATTCACATGACACTATCAGTCCCCAGAACGGCATCTGTCTCGGCTGTAACAATATCAGCAGCAATTTAGCTTTGGTTATCCAGAATGTCTCCGACTCTGATGAAGGGACATATTTTTATACGGTTGTACCAAAAGTGGGCAGACTCTACCAACAAGCTGTGGGGGTAGCTGTCAAAGGTGAGGAAATGAACTTGTGCAAAAAGAGACCACTTTGCAATATACAAACCTACGTGTTGTAGAATGAGTTCAGGAAAAAGGTTCATTTCCTTTTCAACTGGCTATAACAGTAAAAGCTTAGTTGCAGACTCTGACAGAACTGTTCCAATTCCTCCATGAATCCCTATTGCACACTTACCACTAGAAGTACATTTTGTACATGTAAACATTCCATATTTTGGCCACTTTACAGTTTCAGCAAAAAAGCCGTTTCCTGTTGTTCCCGGATGTCTTCCACAGCAGTCAGAGCCTGGTGATGAATGCGTTATTAGCGTACCACACGATATGGTAAATGTCACCCTTACATGCAAAGTTGAACACGCCAAACCTCCGGTAGCTGTCCAATGGTTCATGGTATTTCAAGACGGGCACAAAGAGGATGCTGAATCTACAGAAACCATGATTCAAACGGTACCCAGTCAGCCAGGTGAGTTGACACTGAACTGATCCTTCTAAATCCACTTGTCATATTTAGAAGAGTCCCCAATTCTTATGTGAGACTAATGAATTCTAACTTAGTAGGCCTATGAAACTATTTCAGCAATGAATCACAGATAGGCTTTCTTATCTCATGTATATAGTTTCTTTAAATTTTACACCTACAGATCTATCATAATACTCATGATATCGAAAAATGATACCAGTTTGGTTCACTTGCCGCGACAAATAATTATTCCTAAGATTCCAAAAGTCATTCAGTGTTATTTTTTAATTACAGGGTCCTTTTTCGACAACACTTACACGACTGTATCTTCTCTCTATCTGTCAACAACGGTTAACGACAGCCTGAGATGTAGATGTGAAGCCTCTGGGGTAGCAGCAGGAGGCGAGAATGGACGTCAAGTAAATGTGATCGTCAGAAGAGATTTAGCGCCGGTCTGGGCAGGTGGGGACTCATACTCACACCTTATAGTCGTTACCTACATTTGTATTCGGGGTCCCTCAATCGGCTTTGCGCAGGGATGGGACTATGCTGGAAGAAGAAGAAGCCTCGATGTACATTGATTTGTGCACAACAAATCTTGTGTTTTTGCAGTTTCGTGGACTAAGCTTTTTTCTTCTTTGCTGATTCACTAAGTTTTTTCTTCTTTGCTGATTCACTGTTGTTTATGAGCATAGCAATCGGAAACCATCAACCCCTCTCTCAAAAATGTTATTAATTAGTTAATTCTGGGTTCACAATTTATACAGAAATACCTATGCACTGAACCATGTTTTCCTCAGATGACTTCACAGTAACAGCGCCCTCAGTTGTCTGGGAAAACGTTGATAATTTGATTGTTTAAAAGTGTGCACTTTTCAGTGCATTTAACCAAATGAAGTAGGAGTGTGGAAGCGTTTTTATACATTACAGAAAAATACAAAGATGCAGAAAAATTGTGTCGAAGAAGCAACTACACTTAAAAACAAAATCTACCTGTCTCTTTATTTCACCTATTCACAGACCCCCAAAACATTGAGTTACTTTGATATCTCTCGTCGATTATTTCATCTTTGATCGTAAATATGATCTGCACAAGAAGACTAGATAACTTCATTTGCATTTGGGATCCCGGCTGTGTGCATGGATGGGCCTATGTTAGACCAACATGTGCAAGACCATGACGGAGACGGGTAGCACGCATTTAGGCACGTCATATCTTCCAAAAAACTGAGTTAACTTAACTGAACTCAATTAAGTTTTGAAGGTTCCTGTTTAGAAAAGAGCTTCCAACGCTTCTGCGTAGATACGTGGATTTATTGTAAACTTTAAGGTCTGGTTGTAGTGACTGTCCCCAATATTGTCATGCTTTGACTCTGTAACAGCTTACCAAACCTACACAGTACTAGTAGGTTTGGTAAGCTGTTACAGAGTCAAAGTGTATAGTGTTCTAAGCGGCAACATTTTGAGATGGTCCGATCTTTATTTATTTTAGAAACAACTAGGACGACAAACCCTGGTCTTCAAATCAATCCTTTCTTCTTCAGGACTGTGGTGTTCACCATCACGCTACTAAGCATTGGCATTTATTTGGTAAGTTCTTCATCGGACGATTGCACAGGTACGTTAGTGCTACGCACAGTTTCATGTTGAGGTACATTCGCCTTAATAGAAAAGTGTTGAAAATTAAGAAAAGAATCCAAACACTTATTACGTGTAACAAGAGTAAGGATCGTAACAATGTAATACTATCATTTCTGGAACTTGTGCACAAAGGAAAGGGCGAGTCTACTCCGACACTATCTGCCTTCCCCCCCCCCCACACACACACATGCGTTGGTCCGGAGTGTCCATTTTGTTGGTTGCGATGCGACCGTATTGGGTGCTTCTTCTAGTCGTTCGTAAACTAGTGGAATTCAGTTCTAAGAAAAAGGCACCCACCCTTGCTCCAGCTCGGGGCAAATATCATGCCAGCTGCAGCTGTGCACCACGGGACACCGTCAATAATCGTATTCGATATTTTTCTGAGCACTTGTACTCTTACTTCTCTCGAATGCCTTATGTTACTTGAATCGTTATAGTCAAGGTCAATTCGTTGTAGTTGAAGCACCTTTCCCTTGTATTTTACATCCTTTTTAGACACTTAGATTTCTCCAGCGGCGATTGGGGAAAAAAACATGTTGAGACAAAGTGACAAAGTTGCAGAAATATGAACGTTGGGGTATTTGCCAGGCAAGTATGGAGACACGTACAGCTAGTCCCTATCTATTGGGCAGGCTGATGTGTTAATTCGGTTGATTTCATTTTTTACTTTAACAACAATGTACGATTGCTTGTAAAATATTATGATATACCTCTTTGCAGCTTTTCCTCTTGAATTGAAAATTATCCAGGATAGCAAAGATTTCTGAAATGCTCTTGAAGCCTTGTGTTCTAAATCAAAAAATGCTAAGCCTTTCCTAAAGGATGAATTAGAAGCTAGTTTGGCTGAGGTAAAAGACCCAGTGAACAATTTTACAGACAACCTTAAATTGTAAATAAAAAGTATGCATATACTTCGAGTAATTTTGTTCACCCATGCGGCACATTGTCCAAATTATGGCCAAATCATATGTTATTTTAAGGACTCATAAATCACATTCTCCCGCAAACATTCTGAGTAAAAGAGATGGAAGCCTTCTCAGGCGAGCCTGAATTTTTTTCCACATGGCCAGAATCAGATTCCAGGGGGCTGGGATTTAGGTCAGTAACCTAAGTTAACCTTTTATCAAGACGTCTGTGGCGAAATGGATAGTCAAGACCACAAAACGAACTGCATTTAAGCCCGAAATTAACCATGCATGCAGTAGCTCAGTTGTGTGTGTCGTGGACTGTGCGCACATGGAACAGCCGTCGAGACGATGAGGGGTCAAGTGACGTAACCTTCAACGACTTTATTTTAAAGATGGCGACTGTGAGAGCAAGCCCGTTAGATTGAATGGATAAAGGCAAAAAGACTGGAAAATACCTGAATAACGTGAGTGAAATCATTCAATAAATGGTTTTTAGAAAGCGCAAAGGTCAAGAATCATCATGTTCGTGTGCAAAATAAATTGCGCCAACAATGATAAGTGGGTGCGCCGAAATGTTCAATACGCCGACACGAAATTGCGCATACGGACGTGTGGCTAAGGATGGATCGGGAGTGAGAGTCCGTGCTACACTACTAGTGGGGCTACCACCTTTGGAGCTTTGTTTCAAGTGGTCTATCTGAATTATTTAATGTGCTAATGTTTATGAATTATTCACATTTCTCTGAACCAATCGTGTTTTGGGGGCTATGTAGTCCGAGTATGTGTGGGCCACTTACATTCATGAAGTCTTTGCACAACGTTGCGGCCTGGTATTTGAAACTTTTCCCATTATCCAGTTAGAAGATTGACAAATACGTCTCGACTTCCTGGACAGCCTTCACGACACTTGCCGTGGTGTCAATTTGTCGATCGGAATACCAAGCTTCGGTGCTACAGGTTTGAGGCAATTCAGGAAGAGGTTGTCGTCCAGAGCTTATGCCACTGCTGGAAAGGACGACCTGTTGAATACGCGCGCCATTGTAATGTGAATAATTTATTGCATGATCCACAGAGGCGATCGTTTTGATTGGTGGAGACTTACGAATAGCATAATCGTATCTGCTACCGAAACGGTAGCAAATGTGAAGAAAAACATAAGCCACGTAGGGAAGAACTCCAGAGGCTTTCGGGCGTTCGTGCGGTTCGTCGTGTAGTCTTTCTTCGTGTGTTGTTTGGTGCTGAAACTATTCTCCCCCAGCTCTTCGCTCTTGAGCGACTATCAGTTTCGCCGCGGACGCCTTGATCAAAGGCTTGTAAACTATCTGCTGGGCGCCAGCCAGAAGTCTCCAGACATGCTTACAATAATAAGAAGCATGACTTAGTGGCCTGGTCCACTTTTACAAGAGGGGAGAGGGCATTTCCTTAACACACATGTAGCAGACACGTGGCAGTAGGGAGTCTGTGTACAAACTTAATATTATGGGAGTCTAGGGTGGCCCGCCCCGTTTCAGTGACTGCCCGGATGACTCCATTAGTGAAAGCCCCTCCAAAAGTAGCGTCAGGAATAAATGAAGTCATGGGATGTGGATTAGGTAATGTGTAGCGTTTGGTTGACCGAACATAACACGTGGTTTCTGGCCACTGTGTGGACACCCTACAACCACGAACTATCATTCGCTTTGGTTGTTTTAAAGCTAACTATATTACTGAACATTTTTGAACCAATTTTTCTGTGTAAATTAAGCGCCTGTAGAACTATTATTGGTCGGCATGTAAATGAATCATTAGTGCTGTTCTATGTTTCTTGTAGTTGCTAACGCTGTTATTATCAGGTACTACATGTCGAGGTTCCAATTTAATACACGTCCAATTAACAAGGCAACTGACTCCCAAGTGTTCAAGGGGAGCATGGGAGATTATGAACTTGACGCACCTCTCATACAAACGGTCTTTCAGGGTCACCTGACTCCACCAAACAAGTCACGGTGTTCTAACTCATCCATATTAACTATCCTTTAATAGAGGAGTATATCTGAGGGCTCGTTGGCTTCAGTCTTTTATTGGAGTCACCGTACACAAATCCCTCACAGTAAAGTGAAACATTGAACCTCTTTCCGATGTGAGTGTTTTCGCAACAGACGGTTAGTTTGTGTTACTATTACAAGGATGGTGAAGTCAAAACTGCAAGTATCAGTGCCGCAGGATTTGTGGACGTTTCAAATAAGGTTAGAAGCAGTTAATGCCTGGTTGAATTAGGCAGAGTCAGGGTTGACAAACGATAAATACAAAATATTCAAATTAGGAGAATGAATGGTGAACCATTTATTTTTGTTGTTTTTGCATTTTATATCTTTCAACTATAATCCAAATCTGCTTAATGCTGCAATATTCCTAACTTATTAATCAGAGTATATAGTATTTTTAAGCCGATCCGACCACCCACCGCTACTTATAAGTGAAGTCTGTGCAGCAACATTGCCTGCAAGAACTGTGATGCTAATATAGTTTTGTATGATGCAATACAGTAGGCAAACTTATAAGTGAGGCTGGACAGCGTCACAAAGATTGGCAAGCAGAAGGCTCCAACAAGCCTGACTTGTAAGTTTACCTACTCTATTGTATCATACGGTAATATATTAGCATCACAGTTAGAGCATGGCATTGCTGGACAGGCCTCGCTTATAAGTAGAAGTGGGTAGTCGGATCAGGCGATTTTTTTTATCTACACTTTTTGTTCGAATGTTGAAAAAAATTCCCTGCATGGTTAACCTTCCGTGTCACGTGTTTCTGCAAATGTAATCAAGATTTCACAAATTGATTAAAATTTTACATTGATGAATAAATACGCAAGCCACTGGTCAACACGTTTTAAGCAATGTTGAATTTTTTGACGTCTCTTTGAAATCGGATTTCCAGGTCGACCTCCGCTCATTGTCTAAATTTGTAACTTGATAGAACAACTAACGCACCCCCAGCGGGCGTGTAAACAGCAGATGGGGCGTGAAATCCGCCGATTGTTGCTTCATTTCAGCATTGACGACTTTACCTTGGCTTAAAGATAGATATAAGGCCTTGAGTATTGTTTTCTTTTTCTTTCTTGTCTCCTTTTCCTATAACTGCATCAATTCCGTTTCGATACAAATACAACGACTTTTGTTTTGTTGCTCTACCTGTTATTAGCAAACCCTGTTGCCGGCGGTGACCCTTAACCGCCTGTACATTTAGGTTTGGAAGTTACGGTATGCCATGTGTCCTTTTGTTGTCACTTTTATCACTTGAAGGACGGAAATTCTTTCTAAAATGGGCTAATTTACTCGCCCGTACGTCAAGCTGGATTGGCAATGTTGAATAGCTTTTATTAAAGGGTTACAGAAATAGAGAACATTTAGTTCGCAAGAAGTATTTCAAAGTAACAGTAAATACTTAACCATTTCAAAAACCCCATAAATTTAATATTTACCCCATTCAATTAATTGTGACCGCAAAATGAATAAACAGATCCTGCTTTTCCTCGCCCGCAAAAAAAAAATCCCCTTTTGGCCGTTCGCGCTCCCAGGCTGATTGGATGACGTTATGACCAGAACGTTGATGTACAGTCTACATGTACATAGCACACAGCACATGCAGTAGACATTATGTTTGGTGTAACTTAGCCAGAAGTACGGAAACTGCCGGTTCAAGCGCACCCTCCTTTTCCACTCTGTTTCCTCACTCTCCACCGCCCACAGCACTGGGGTTTCCCACTTCACTCACCTTGACCTTTGCCCCGACGTTTTTACCCCACAAACATTTTGACTCTCAAACAAAAAGGGACTTCCCCTCACTTTTCCAACCGTACCGCTCTTGCACTGCACGAACAGGGATTTCCCTCGCTTTCCCGGTCGCTACAAGTCTCGACTCGTGACTCCTCACAGTTTACGACCGCCTTAAATAAACGGACTATATATAAAAACAATGTCTAACCAAACCTACATCGTAACCGACGATCACTAGCGTCTCAATGCCGACAACTGCGATCCCAACGTCACCTTTGGTCCTTTTGACCCGAGTAAATTGATTATTTCAAAACCGGTGATTAAAGACAATAAACATGCAACTGTCTGCAGCTTGTCTATTTTTTATGACCACAACGGCCGAGAAAAAAGCCTGTTAATTATGATGATCGAACCCTGTTACGGTATGAACCCGCTGGATAAATACGGTACTAAAGACAAAACCCCCCAAAATATCAAGGGCCACCAAATCTGTTACCAAATTGAGCAACCTACTGCAAACATACTCGACCACACAAATTTAGCTGTTCATAGGTTTATCGAATCTCAAGCTGGCACCAAGTGTAACATTCCGTCTAATACCATAAACGCCTACAAAGCTAGTCGCGATATTGATGATTTTGAACAAA